>NW_006290778.1:1375663-1376479 GCF_000327345.1 Myotis davidii
GCTGGAAAGGGACATCTGAGCGCAGGCCTGTAGACTGAGGAGGCAGGAGCCAGGCTGTCACTCTCCAGACCACGCTGTTTTTGGCATTCAGGGTCCCCGCTGTCCCCACTGCCTGGACGGCTCCGTCTCTCTTGTTCCCCAAGGAGGGAAGGCATGGAGGCCAGTTCCTTCAAGTTAGTCCCCAAGCTGGGACCAAACGGGTCCTGGAGGGCCACCCCGCCTGGGTCAGGCTGGGGAAAGTGCAGAGAGAGGCCACTCCCACCAGGACCTGGCAGCGGTGGTGAGGAAGCTGCAGAAGGAGGGAGGCTGTCTGGGGGGTCTCTTATCAGCCCTGCTCTGGCACAGCCCCCAGCTGCGAATCCCCTCCCTGCCCTGTGCCCGCCGCCCCATCCCGTCCCTCTTCCTGGTGCCCTGGCAGGAAACTACACCCCTGCTGCGACTTGAAAGTGGCAGTTCGTGGCCGAATTCACCACCTTATTTGGAAGAGAGGAGCTAGAGTACTGCGCAGCAGGCCCTGGACAGTCCTGTCGCTTCAGGCGGAAAGCCTCGCTTAACCTCCTAACCCTGGGGTAACTGGGAGGGCCTGTCTTCACCCCATCACAGAAATGCTCAGGGTATCTGCAGGAGCCGTAGGCAACACAGCGGCACCTTCATCGCCCTGCGGCCGGGCCTGGCCCGAGATCGCCCCACCAGCCCCTTCCCTTCCCTTCGCTCCGCGCCTCGCACTAGCACTGCGCGCGTCCCCGCCCGCGCTCCCCAGGGCTCTCGCGCTCCCGGGCCCTGGCTTTCGTGGGGTCCCGCGCCTCCCGCGCCCAG
>NW_006290778.1:1376686-1380903 GCF_000327345.1 Myotis davidii
GCCCTGCAGCCTGCTGGGCCTGGCTGCCGAGCGCCACCGCGGAGCCAAGGGTTTTCCTTAGGCCTGGCGAGCCCAGGTTGCAGGGTTTCCTGGGTCCGCCTGTCTCCCTGGGGTAAGCAGGTGGTGGACAAGTACTTGCCCCATCCTGACCATTTATGGAGGGGCAGAGACAGCACTGAGCCTCGCCCCTTCCTCTCCGACCACCAAATAAAGCTAAACAAAACCAGCCACCCAGGGGCTGGCCTCCCTCCTCCTCCACACAGACCATCGAAGGGCAAAGGCCCAGTCAGTGTGCAGAAGTGGGGGCTGGCCACCCCTATCGCTCCCAGGCCTCGTCTGTGCCCTGGGACACTTGAGAACCTCGGAACTTCACGGAGGCCACCTCTGCTTCGCTCAGCAAATTCAAGAATTTAAGAATTTATTCAACAAATATTTATTATAATTATTTTTAATATAATTTTATTGATTTCAGAGAGGAAGGGAGAGAGAGATGGAAACATCAATGATGAGAGAGAATCATTGATTAGCTGCCTCCTGCACGCCCCCTACTGGGAAGGGAGCCCGCAACCTGGGCGTGTGCCCTTGACCAGAATCAAACCCTTTGGTCCGCTCGCAGGCCAACGCTCTATCCACTGAGCCAAACCAGCTAGGGCTCAACAAATATTTATTGAGAGCAAAATAGTGCAGGGCAACCAAGTCCCTCCCAGATGCCAGCCCTGTGTTAAGCCCCCAAAAGCATGCGAGAGGATTCTTTGTGTCCCAGCAGTGCCCGGCTGTCCCCGGGAGGCTCAGGTTCCCTGAGCAGGCCTTCATCCAGGGCAGCTTGGAGGCCCTAGTAACAGGCTGGACACGGCCATTCCTGGGGGCTGGGACTGGGGGCCCGCCTGAGCCTGCCTCCCAGGCTCGGAGAGGCAGCAGAGAGCACAGGGCCAGGCTCGGGGTGAGCATGGCGTGGGGTCTCGGGGCCCTTTCTGATTCTGGGAAACCTTTCCCAGTGCCTCTCATCTGGGCCTGCAGAGACTGGGACAGGGATGAGGAGGGGCTGGGGGGGTGGTGGAGAGAGGGAGACAACCCAAGTGGACAGATGGATGGGGCAAGGAGCAACTGATGGGGCCAGAGGTGGGTGTGGGCGTCCGCTGGGTGTCAGGGCTTGGTGGGGAAGAGCAGACAGGTGAGTTGGCAGCTGCCACTGTGTCTGTCCACGAGGGGCAGGGGGTGCTGCATGTAGTGCTGGACCATGGCAGCCACGGAGGAGAAGCACTGCACGGAGAGGCAGGGCACCATTGAGGCCCGGGGGCTCATGCTGGGAGAAACATCCTGAGGGAACTGCTGCCTCTGGGGAAGGGGCTTGTTGACATTTTTAAAAACATGTTCCTTCCCGTTTGTCTCATGAGGCTCCACTGCCATTTTGCTACCCAGTGCCAGGCCTTGCGCAACGTTCCTGTGACTACACCCATGGGCATGTGTTGGCCAAATCCTATTTCCAAGGCCAGAAGGCAATAACTCCGGGGACCTGCCCCTGTCCTCCCGCATGAGAGCCGAGTGGCGGGTGACTGTAGTTTGCAAGTGCTGGGCACCAGAGTCTGTTCTACCTGAGCCCTGCCTCCTCCCAGCGGGTTCCTTACCCCACCTAGGCCCTGTGCAGACTGAGACAAGCGGGAGGAAGTGCCTCCCCCAGAGGGAGGTGGGCCTCTGGGAAGGGGTTCAGGTCACGGCCTTTGTCAGGTCAGGCCATTGTCATTTCCACCCACTACAGAAAAATATAGAATGTGGGTTTTCCCCAGGCAGATGCTCCTGGCTGGGCCAGGGCGCTTCTCTGCTGTGACCTTGTTGCCCTTTGGTCCCCCGCCTCCTCCAGTACCCACCTCCTCGCGGTTCCTGCCCTCCCGGCCCAGGGCATAGTGGCGCCCACCATCCAGCCGCCGGATGGGAATGTTGAAGACCCGGCCGTGGAGCAGCACTGCCAGGGTGAGGGGCTGGGAGCCACGAGACCCTGAGCTGGGGCGCACGGTGTAGGCCCCGTCCTGTGGAGAAGACCTGCCCATCAGCCTCGCCTTCCAGCTGTCCACGGCAGCCCCGACCCTGGATGGCCATCCCCCAGCCCTCGCCCTGCAGTCTCTGCCTGCTGAGCCAGCCACAGCCCATGAGCAGAAGGGGGGCCTGAGAAGGCCAGGGCGGGGGGGGGGGGGGCTCTGCGGTTGCCCACCTTTTGGCATCGGAGCAGGGCACTCTCGACAGCGTAACGGTCACAGTTCTCCGAGAACCACGGATGACCCAGCAGGCTGCCGTCCTGTGCACGCACACACACACACACACACACACACACAAGCTCAGAGACGTGTGTGTTGGGGCACTGGGTGGGGGTAGGGAGCAGAGAACCAAGCGGGTAGTGATTTGTGTTCACAGCTGCCTTCCCAGTCTGAGTCTGTGCAAGCTGAACAAAGATATGCCGGTGCTGGTACCCAGCCGGGTGCCACACACACGTGTTCCTTGCAATGGTGGACGCGGGCCCAGGAGGGCTCCTCGCAGGCCTCCGCCCCGCCCTCTCCCAGCCCTTCCTCACCTCCGCAGCTGAGGTTCTTCCGGTGGGGGCTGCAGAGGAAAGAGAGGCGCGCCTTCTTGCTGGGAGCAGATTACAGGGCTGGGCTGGGAGGGGTTAGACAAAGGAGGCTTGGAGCAGCTGCAGGGGTGGGGGAGGTGGCAGGGGTGTGTGCCTAGGGCTGAAACCCAAAGCAGGGCACCCAGTGTGTCACCCTTCCTCTCCTCTCTTGGGCTCTGGTAGGACCCATCAGGCAGGCCACGCGTGACCTCCCATCGAGGGGTGATCTTGAGGTACACGCTGGGAGCCTCCTGCTTTGATGCAGACCCTGGAAAATGGCCAAGGGGGTCCCCTCGGGCCTGCTCTCAACTGGGGGCAGACCTGCCGGGACCCCCTCAGCAAAGTGGGGTGTGCGGGGCTGCGGCTGGAATGGGCCGGGGCAGGACTCCTGGGTTCTCACTGAAGATGCCTGCACTCACCTTTGGAGGTGGTGTTCGCTGCTCCCTGGGACATAGGAGGTCTGGTCAGAAGAGACTTGGCTTCTCTGGGCCTGAGGTCCCCCCCTGAGACTCCCTCCCGCCCAGCTCACTTCCCCCCAGAGCACCAGCCTCTTACACCCTGAGCTTCCTCGGGGGCCATGGAGGGCCTGCGGGGGGGAAAGTAGGGAAACAGAGCTCAGGGTCTTCACTTCCTTCAAAAAGAAAGGCCCAGGCAACCCAGAGACCCCAGGGCCAGGGCTGGGGAAGCCTGAGTGCATCTCTCTCTTTCTCTTCACACATACACACAGGCACATGCACACACACACAGGCACACACAAGCATGCACACACACGCACACAAGCGCGCACACAGGCACATGGCACACACATACAGGCACACACACGCAGACACACACAGGTACGTGCACACACAGCCACACGGACATGTGCACACACAGGCATGTGCACACACAGGCACATGGCACACACATACAGGCACAGGCATACACACAGGCACATGCACACACACCCTGGGGCACACACATGCACACAGACATGTGCACACACAGGCATGTGCACACACAGTCACACACAGACATGTGCACACACACAGGCACACGTACACACACACCCTGGGGCACTCACCTGCACACTGCCGATGATGACCTTGGCAGAGGGGCTGGGGGCATCAGGACTTGGGAGCTCGGAGTCTGAGGCCAGGCAGGGACTGAAAGAGAAGGCAGGCCCTGCTGGGCTGGGAACAGGCCAGGAAAGCCATGCAGGCCCGGCAGGGGCTGGCAACAGCAGGGCCTGCTGCTTCCCTGCAGCGGGCCTTTCTAGGAAGCCTTCCAACCAGGCTGCAACAGCTGGGAGCCCACACACAGGGCTGCTCTATGGGGTCCCCTCCCTTGTGGCCACAGTGGGGGTCAACCTGCACCGAAGGTGGAAGCGTGTGTGTCCATGTGTGTGTCTAAGGCTAATGTGTGTCGGTGGGGTGGTGAGAAGACAAGGGCAGAAAATGGAGTCAGGAGCTGGGGCCTCAGCGGAGGGATCTGGGGAGCAGGGAGGTGTTCACCTGAACTGGGCTCACACTCCAGGTAGATGTCCTCATCACACTGCTTCGCAGAGCCTGGCCCCTAAGACAGAGAGGGCTGTGTGGGACCAAGGGTGTGACGGGACACGTGAGTGCGAGGGCCGGCA
>NW_006290778.1:1381008-1394808 GCF_000327345.1 Myotis davidii
TGGCCGGGGGGGTGGGGGGGGGGGGCTGAGGGGGCTGTTGGCTCCTCAGTTCCCCTCACAAGGTGAACCTCTTTCTGGGGGCCGGCTGGAATGATTGCAATTGCTCCGTTGCCTGGAAGGGGACACCCCACAGGCCGAGCGCTCAGAGAATGGGGTGACCGGAGGAGCGGTGGCAAGGCCCTCGCCAGTAGCTCTGAGCAGCTCCCTCAGGACCCCTGAGGCCCACAGGGAGGGAGTCAGCTCTGGGCCCTTTCCCTCGGTTTTAGGGACATTTCCTGGCCCTCCCAGGCACTCCACCCCAACCTGCCAACTTCCTAGCGAGAACCTAGGGTGTGGGGCTGGGGATGGAGGGGCTGCTCACCGCTGGGGCGGGTGCGCTCAGCTCTGGGGGGAAAGGAGAAGACCGTCAGTCACAGCGGAGGGAGGGGGGAATGGAGAGAAACCACGGCTGGAAGAGTGCGGTAGCCTTGGGGCTCCTCTGAGGCTGTCCTCTGCGCCAGCACTGCAGTCCCGGTGCAAAGCCCCCCTCACCACGTGCCTCGCTTCACGACCCAGGTGTTACCTGGCTTGACCTCCCAACCCATTTGCCAGGCGTGGCTCCAAAGAACATTGGGCTGTTCCAAAAATCAGAACCGCTCAAGGTCATGAAGGTTTACCAACCACTGAGCACGTGCCTCGGGGCAGCTGTCTGACCTTGGGCAGGAGGAGGCTGCCCCTCCCGGGGCCGCTTTCAGACAGAAAGTGCTGGCCGAGGTCCCTCCCTGACGTCCAGGCTGTGGGGCCACAGGCCTGCGGCAGTGACCTTAGGGGAAAGTCTCTGGACAGTGGGGGCAATACTGCCATGAATAGAATCAGAGACTGACAGCCCATGGGCCCTTTGATGGGGGCTGGCACTCCTGTGTCTCCGCAGGGAGGGGCCCCCAGGCAGAGTAGGCCACCGTGGTGCCCCTCACCTGACCCGAGACCACGGCGGGCTCTGCTTCTGTGTGATCTCAGTTCAGGCAAAGCATTTCACGACTGGGACCTCAGTCTGGGACCTCAGTCTCCGCAGCTGCCTGCCTTAGCGGGTGGGCAGGTGAAAATGAGGGACAGCGCAGGGAGTGCAGTGACCAGGGCCAGCATGAGACCATGGGAAGGCAGCTAACTCTTCCCCTGTGGGGCCGGATCGCCCTTCTCAGGGCCCCGGAGAGAGAGAGGACATCCCCATTACCTCGCCTCCCAGAGGACTGGCCCTGCTTCATGGCCTCCCGCAGGCTCAGTGCTGCCATCCGCTGTGGACACAGGAGCGCGGAGGGAGAGCTGGTGGGTGGGGGTGGGAGGGGAAATCGAGGCATGGGGAGGGCAAGGTGCTGGGGCAATGTAGATCTGTGCAGCTGGAAGAACCCTGCGGCACCGAGTGAATAATGCACAGGGGGGCGGGGTGGGGGGTGCTCTTCCCTTTGCCTCCATGCTGAGGCTCTTTCTTTGTTGTCAATCTCTCCCTGTTTTCCTTTGGATTCCAATGAAGTATGTGCTGAAAGCGGCAGCTTTCACAGCCCGTAGCAGGATATCGAGAGCTGGCAGCTGATTGGCAGCTGAGCGGGGGTTTCTTCACTCTCCAGGCAGGGAGGGGTCCTCAGGCCCCGGGTCCAGGGAGGGGCGACAGAGCCTCTCTTGGCTCCTCCCCCTCACCCCCCACCCCTTCCCGGCTGAGTCCTGGGTGGTGCTGCCTGGGAGGATGGAAGGGCCAGGCAGGTGGGAGAAGCGACAGCTCACAGGGCCTGGGCTTCTGATGCACCTTATTTTTCAGGGGCCTCTGGGGTGCAGATGTGGGGGGGATCTTGCACAGGAGATGCCTCTTAGATTTGCCCACTGGGAAATGGTAGCCTGGGCTGGGGCGGGTGGGTGGAAAAGACACCCGGCATTGAATCTCTAGGCTTCTCCCATGTGGGTTCCCATTTCCCTCCCTCCCCACCTGGACTCTATTTCCTCCTCCCTCCCAGCTCCATGCTTTCCCGACAGCCCCATCTCCATGGCAACGGAAGGTGGCCAGCTTCCCTGCCCCCATCCGGCCCAGCCTGGAGAGGCGTGTGGGTGGGATGGCAGGGGGTTCTCCTGGCGCCCCTGCCCTTGCTCTGAGATTGCTGGTATCTCAGAATGGGGAACGCCAGGCCCCAGGGACCAAGTCAGGCCTCAGGCCTCCTGCTTTCCCATTGTTGCCTTGGTTACACTGTCCTCTCCTCCTCCCCTTCCCTCTCCCCCTCTCCTCTCCCTCCCCCTCCCCTCTCCCCTCCCCTTCCTTCTCCCCCTGTCCCTCTTCCTCTCCCTCTCCCCCTCCCTTTCCTTTTCCTCCTCTCCCTCTCCCTCTCCCCCAGCCAGCTGAGGCCTCCTCTCACTGCCCAACACAGATGGGGAAGAGGCCAGGCCTGCGCCTTCTCCCCCTGTGGGCACCCTCCTCCTGCCCTGCCCGGCCCCCCGTACTTTCTGCCTCCACTTCCCAGGCCTCACCCAGGTACAAAGATTCCTCCACGGTGCCAGGATGGCGGGCAGGGGCTAGATTCACAGGCAGAGCCTCACAGGGAGGCAGCTCATAGCTATTCTCCTCCTCTTCCTCCTGGGCCTTTGGGGCGGGGTGCTGAGCACAGGGCAGATGGAAGAGAGCACAGGGTGGGTGGCCCCTGCCGCCCCCACCCCAACCGCAGGCTCAGCAGCCGGACTTACCCTGGGACTCCAGGTCTCGGGGGCAGGCAGAGGGACATCTGTTCTCCAGGTCGGAGAGTCTGGACGGGAGACTGATGAGAGGGCCGCATCTCCCCCAGCCCACCCCCATTCCAGCACAATGACCTCCTCTCTCTCCCTGATATAATAAGCCACCTGCAGCTCCACAGTGGGCCTCAGTGCTCCACTCAGCTCAAAGGCCCATTCAGGGGGACCTTTTCACAGTGCAGCAGGGTGACGACAGAGGCATTTTGGAAACAAGGGCGCCTCCCAGCGAGCTGCCTGTTGCCCCTGGGCCAGTCCCCCACCCCAAGGCCTCCTGATCCTGACCAGGTGGCGGGGAGGCCGGGCCCTGGTGCCTTAGCGGTGCTGGACTGTCATGGCCACAGGTGGGGGAGAGGCCTCTCAGGGGAACTCAAATCCCAAGGGACCCTGTTCTGCTGAGCCCCTTTTGCCCACTGTGTCACTTACCTGCACATTGGAGGGGTGAAAGGGGTGGCTTCAACCTGCAATCAGACTGTAGTCAACTCTGCCCAAGGGGCCCTTGAGTTTTCATCAGCCAGACACTGCACAACTCCAAGACATTCACACCCATGACAGTGGATGGAGCCCCTGGAGTTGTATGACAGCAACTCGGGGCAGGGCAGCAGGGGTTAGAATCCGGGGGCAGAGCTAGTGCCCTGGGTACGTAGCTGGATGAGTTGGTGCCCAAGGGAAGCCGGTAGTAGGTGAGCCCTCGTGTTCACAGGGTGGTGGAGGTACAGGCATGGTCTGACCAGGTGGGTGGGGAGGGCTCAGGCACAACCAGCACAGCTCCAAGATGGCTGTGCCTGGGAAAGGGGTGGCGAGGTGGACACAAACGAGGAGCGAAGGAAAATGAGGAGCTGAGTACTCACCGGCGCTTGCTCTCCCTGAGCTTGTCCTGAAAAGAGGGGGGCAAGGGGGTGGTCAGTGCAGCTGGACGCCTCTCCCTCCCAGCGTCCTGGACCCCCAGGGGTGGGCAGGTCTGTGCACCTGGGGCTGCCCCCAACTAAGTCTCACCATGGCCAAGGTGAAGGAACTATGCTTCCCGGAAGCCCAGTCTCTGGCACAGATGTCCTGGGGACAGGGGCCCTATTGTTTCATCATTTGCATCTCATAAGCTCCTGGAAGGTGGGCCTGCTGTGGCTTCCAACCCCAGACCAGCTTCACCCCTGCCACTCCCAGGGCCCAGCCCAAGCTCCCCGACATGGCCTCCCCTAGCTATGGTCTCCAGCCCCTCTGCCCCACAGGAGGACGAGCTCTCTCTTCCAAAAGTGTTTTAAAAAGAGAGAGAAAAAGCTCTCCCCGCCATGCCCAGGCCTGGAAAGTTAGGCCAGGGTTCTAAGGCGTCCTACAGCTCTCTGATGCATTTCCCTCCTCCTGGGAGAGGCTCAAACTGCCCTGAGGTCAGCCAGACCAAGCCCTTTCCCAATTCACAGAAGACATGACATTGTGGGCAGATCCAATTAAAAACAGGAAACTGTCCTTGCAGACACTTTCCCCAGCCATCAACATTTTAATGTTCTTGTTTTTTTTTTGTAATTAATTTCAGAGAGAGGAAGGGAGAGGGAGAAAGGGATAGAAACAGCAATGGTGAGGAAGAATCATCCATCGGCTGCCTCCTGCATGGCCCCGACTGGGGAACGTGCAACCCTGGGCATGTGTCCTGACCAGGAGTGGAACTGTGACCTCCTGGTTACACAATCATTGAGCAATATTGGCTGGGCAATGTGGATTACTTTTTAGAATGTGTCTGTTACTTCATTTTTGTTTTGACAATATCTATTTCATTTTTTTTCAGTGCACCTGGCTTAAGCGGAGGTTAGTGAAAAGCTCAGGGATATGCACTCCTAATTTAATGTGACAGCTTCCTTTCCTGATGGACGTGTTTGTTCATTCAGTGGGTATTTATTGAACAGACACTGTTCCAGGTGCTGATGAAAACTAAACAGGCAGGCATGACATGTGCATTTCCTCAGCTTCCTGATGCAATGACTCGTTTTATCCCCGCTTTTCAGATGAGGAAACTCAGTGTCTGAGTCAGCTCGGGCTGCCATCACAAAACACCACAGACTTGTAGGTTTAAAATATTTTCTGTTCTGGAGGCTAGAAGTCCCAGATCAAGGTCATCAGGGTTGGTTTCTGGCGAGAGCTCGTCCTGGCTGGCAATTTCTTGCTGTGTCCTCACATGGCCTTTCCTCTGAGCATGCAAGAGGCTTCTCTGGTGTCATTTCCTCTTATAAGGACAGCAGTCCTATTGAATCACGCCTCGTCCCCATCACCTCGCTTAACCTCAAGGATGTTCCTGAAGGCCCTATCTCCGAACGCGGTCACATTGGGGGTTAGGGCGCCAACGTATGAATTTTGTGGGGACACATTTCAGTCCACAGCCCTGAGAGGCTGAGAAGTTGAGTGTTGAACATGGGATTCAACCCCAAGTTTTCCCAGCCCAGAGCCTGTATGCAAACAACTGAGCCATCCTGTACCTCATCGAGGATTGGGCACTGACCCAACTTTCCTGTGATGGACTTATACGCGTGGGAACTTGAGAGCCCCCCAAAGGAGCCCATGACTTCCAGGTGTGCTGTTACCTGCGTGAATCTTAGAACTTTGCCTTCTGAGAAGTGTTGGGGGTAAAAAGTCGGGCTGGAGCCTGGTGCCTAGTTCTGTTTAAACCAAGGAAGGAGGAAACACAGACCACGATCATGAATGTAAGACATTCCTGGGGCACTGTAACTTTCCTGTCTTTATTATTTGGGGACAGGCCTGGCTGTTGGCACAAAGGAGAAAGGAAGGCCATCTGCTTGCCTCTCTGGAGGCCATGATGCTGAGGGCACTGGAGAGAGAGCGCCAGGGTTGGCGCTGGCCAGCCTTCAGAGGGGAAGACGAGGTGATCCTGGGACCTGCAGGCCAAAGGGCACTGAGGTGGCTAACAGGGAGCCCATTTGGTGCAGTGGGAAAACTAAGAGAACAACAACAAAGACACAGCCCAGGCCTGGCGTCATGGGGTCTCCCCCCCGACCTTCGCTCCAGGTGGCCCTTGTTCTACATTTGGGCCATAAGGCAGGGGGCAACTGACCTCACCCAAAGGAGACCTCCTAGGGCAGTGGTCGGCAAACTGCGGCTCTCAAGCCACATGTGGCTCTTTGGCCCCTTGAGTGTGGCTCTTCCACAAAACACCATGTGCGGGCACGCATGTACAGTGTGATTGAAACTTCGTGGCACATGCGCAGAAGTCGGTATTTTGTGGAAGAGACACACTCAAGGGGCCAACGAGCTGCATGTGGCTCACGAACCGCAGTTTGCCGAGCCGCAGTAAGCCGGTATCTGTGTCTGGCACGTTGATCTGAGAAATTCCAGGGGTAGTCCATTATCTCATCACATGTCTGCATGTATCCGACCCTGGGCTCTCTTCGACCTAACATGCGAGCAGCAGTTTGCCGACCACTGTCCTAGGGGACCAGAGTCAGCAAGTCCAAGTCAGCAGGAGGCCTTCCCAGTCCATACTGCCTTCACCTGGGCCACATCCTCCCTCTCTTCGGGGCTTTGCATAGGCAAATGCAGGGCCTGTGTGAGCAAATGGGCCCAGGCAGAGGATGGAATCCATGTCATCTCCATGGGGTCACTGGCCTGGACAGGTGAGGGGGAAGGGAAAGGACGGAGTCCTGCCTCACGGCTTTGTGCCCGCAGGACCGCTTCTCGCTGATTGCACAGGCAGACCTGGGCATCCTTTCTCCATCTTTGGCACAGGATTGCTTTGCGCACAACCATAACTATTCCCTTGGGATGAATTTCTAGAAGGAGAATTTCTGGAAACACATTTTAAAGGTTTCTGTGCTGCACTGTCTGACAGCAGGTGACCGCCTGATTTATGGTCCTTCAAAGCACAGTTTTCAGCTCTCAGGTTCTGATTTCTACAGAGCGCAGCCCACCACTGACAGGCCCAGCGTGGTCTAAGGGCCCCTCAGGAACAGCTATCTGGAGCAGTATTTCCTGATTGGCAGGATCACAAGAGTCACTGGAGGAGCCGTCAAAAGTCTTAGATGCCTGAGATCTTAAGAACTGATGCTCCATGAGAGAATCGGGAATCTAGATTACTTCTAACAAGCATCCCAGATCCATCTTGTGATCGGTCAGGCTTGAGAAGTGCTGTTCTGCCGGAGTCTGAGAGGACGTGACTCCTGGGCCCCTGAGAATCACATGCAGCCTTTGGCTCGCTGGGAACACGGGGAAGGAACGTGACACCCACCCTGCTCTCAAGAGACCACTGTGAGTGACGGAGAGGGCAAACCCAAGGAGACGCTCATCTCTGTGGTCTCCCGTGTCCTCTTCTGTAAATGGAGATATTAATTAGGCGTTCCTCCTGGCAGGGGGTGGGGTGGGTCTGAGGGTCAAATGAGATGACAACTCATGAAGCACACAGTGTGTGCACAGGAAACACCAGCTCTTCCCGAGGTGGTGGTGCCCTGGCCGAGGTCGTTGTCAGCAGACAGAGGAGGTGGTGCCCTCTAGCTGGGATCCCTGGTGTGAGTGCAGCAGGCAGCCCTGTGAGGAGGGGGTGGTGTCTGAGGACCTGAAGGAGGACAGGTAAGCCGGCTGTAGCCAGAGGACTCAGAGGTGGGAGAGTGCACAGGTCGAGCAGGAGCAGCTGAAATGCAGGTGGTGGACTGACTCCAAGAGGACTGAAGGGGGCACCTGCCATTCTTCCTGGTTGCTGAGCATTGCCTACATCTGGGGTATCTCCAGCTTATGAATCTTGCTCCCTGTCACAGAAGCCAAATGAGGCCTTCCCAGCCTCCCTTGCAGCTGGGCTACGGGCATTCTGCCAGTCAGATGCCCTCATGCAAGACTGAATCTGAAACAGGCCCCCAGAGGAATCCACCCTGGGAGAGGTGACAGCTTTATCCCACTTCCAGAGGCTGAGACCCGGTGGCACCACCCAGGGCCTGGGCCCATGGTGTGGGCACACAGGGGTGTTTGTGCTCAGAGGTGCCTCCACTAGGCCAGCTCGGCTGTAGCCCTTGGGACATTGTTCCTGGCTGCTTCTCTGGCCCTCCTAGAGAGGCTCTGAGCTACAGAATTATGTTTGTTTAAATCCTCACCTGAGGAGATGTTTTTACTGATTTTTTTTTTTTTTTGAGAGGGAGAGAGACAGAGAGAGAGACAGAGAAAGAAACACTGATCAGCTGCGTTTGTTTAACCTCACCTGAGGAGATGTTTTTACTGATTTTTTTTTTTTTTTGAGAGAGAGAGAGACAGAGAGAGAGACAGAGAAAGAAACACTGATCAGCTGCCTTCCATATGCACCCCAGCTGGGAATCAAACCCGTGTGCAATGCTCCAACTACCTGACCTACCCAGCCAGGGCCAGAATCCTTTTAGTAAATTATTTTTCAGCCTAAACTAGCCGGGGCCGGTTTGTCTGTTTTCAGTTAAGAGCTCTGGTTTAGAAAGTGCAGCATCAGTGAGATGGCCACGTGGACGCCAAGAGCCTAAACAATGCAGCCAGCATCTCCTGGGAAGGTGAGGCCAGGTAGAAAGGTGTCACTGCTTTAGCTTGCTATTCTCTTGAGACATTTTTATAAATTAAAATGTCAGTCAATACAGAATTAAAAAAAAAAAAAAAAAGGACAAGAAGGAGAGAGGGTGACCTGGATTTCAAACGTGAGGAAGCTCTGGAAGCAGGATGTCCTTGGGGCAGGAGGGGCCCTGGCAGTATGGGGTGAGGCCAAGGCAGGGTCTGGGAGTGTGAGGCCACCACCGGACAGCCAGGGTTCCCTCGGCCAGGGGAGCAGGGGGAAAGGATGCTGAGAATACAAGAATGGGTATAGATTCCCATTGTCCCTAGAGGAATGGGGATCTGCAGAGGCCAGGGGAAGGGGTGGGGTGGAAAGAGGGAAGGGAGACCTTTCTGAATAAGGGGTTAGGGCCAAGTGGGTGGCAGGGGACAGGCGTGAACAAAAGGGAGACCTGGGAGTAAGGACAAGGTCCCGGGGACTGGTAGCAGGGCGGGGCGGGCGGTGGAGGGGCGGATCCCTCAGGGTATTTTTACCTGAGCAGGTGGTCATGGTCCGGTTGAACTTTGTCCGTGGTTGGGTTAGTTAATGTCAGGGACAATCCTTTCTTTAAAATTTGTTATTTATTTATCGATTTTAGAAAGAGAGAGGAAGGAAGGCAGAGAGCAAGAGTATGAGAGAGGGGGGCAGGAGAAAGAGAAACATCAGTTTTTAAAAAATATATTTTTATTGATTTCAGAGAGCAAGGGAGAGGGAGAGAGAGAGATAAACATCAATGAAGAGAGAGAATCACTGATCGGCTGCCTCCTGCACACCCGCTACCGAACACCAAATCGAACACTAAATCCGGGCATGTGCCCTGACTGGGAATCAAACTGTGATCTCCTGGTTCAGAGATTGACGCTCAACCACTGAGCCACAATGGCCGGGCAATTTTGGTTTTTTGTTTGTTTGTTTTATTTTAAAAACGTTTTTATTGATTTTAGAGAGAGGGGAAGAGGAAGGGAGAGAGAGAGAGAGAGAGAGAGAGAGAGAGAGAGAAACATTGATGGGCTGCTGCCTCTCCAGCAGGGGATGGAACTCGAAACCCGGCACGTGCCCTGACAGATCAGGAATCAAACTGGCCATCTCTCGGTGCACAGGACCACACGAGACCAACTGAGCCACACCAGCCAGAGTGAAACACTGATTTGCTGTTCCACTCATGTAGGCACTCATCGGTTGATTCTTGTATGTGCCCTGACTGGGGATCAAACCCACAACCTTGGCGTATCGGGAGGATGCTCTAACCAACTGAGCTACCTGGCCAGGGCTGTCAGGGACAATCTTGAAGCGAGATGGTTGGCAATAGGGAGAGAAAGGGCCCTCCTGGGCTGGCGGATGAAGGGGAAGGCGGGGCTGGTGTAGCCAGAGCTGGCAGAGAGCCTCTTCCTCTGCAGCCCACGCCCTCTCAGGCCCGCGGAACCAGCTTACTCTGGTGGCAGCCGCAATGGGCAATGGAGGACTAGAGGCCCAGACGAGCTTCCTAAGATGGGCCTCCAGCATGCTCCTCCCTGGAGCATGATCATTTTTTGCTGCAGCTTCAGAGCTTAGTAACAGATCCTCCCGCCATCTCCCCTGAAAGCGGACACACTAACCTGTTTTTCTGGAAGGCAGCACACTAGCTTTCAACACAGTTGAAAGGGTGAGGGCTGGGGTTGAACGCTGAGGTTGGCTTTCTCGGGCCTCGAGGGTAAAGTGCAGAAGCTGACACCGCCCTGCTTCCCTCTGCCGCTGCCAGGGTGGTGTGCCTTTGTTCCACTCCCTGCCCTTCCCTGGGCCGGAGCCTGTACTCACAGCAGCTGCGTCCCATGACAGCTCTGCCTAAAACCCGTAGTCACTGCCCCTGATTCCTTGGAGACCAAATGTTTCTTGTTGCCTCTTAAGATCAGGCCCCTACCTTCTTCTCCCTCCCCAGCTCCTCCATTTCCCCCCGTGGACTCACTCCTGGGCACCTTCTCTCTGTGGTTCCAACATGACTGGGGCTCCTGGTGGCCCATGCTGAGCCCTACTGACCTAAGGAAATTTCAGTTGGAAGAAATGTAGATCTTTAATCTTAATATATAGCAAAACACAGTAAAAATAAAAAATTATATATATATCAAAAAGATTTGCCACCCACCCCAAATCCACTCTCGGTATCCCCACACCTGGCAATGCCCCCTTCACAGGTGGTGCAAGCGAACTCTCCTCCCCCAGAGCCCAGACCTCTCCATCTCAGCTCCTTACTACGCAGATCACCATTGCTTCTTCAGCTGTTGTTTAAAAAATTTATTTGGGGGCGGGGGGGAGAGAGAGAGAAGAACATTGATTTGTTGTTCCACCTATTTGTGCATTTTTATATGTGCCCTGACCAGAGATCGGACCCACAACCTTGGCATATCGGGGCAATGCTCTAACCAACTGCAAGGTACTTCTTTTAGTTGTTTTAAGACTCGATCCCTTAGCCCCCTGCCCAGATCTGCCCAGGAGGGAGCCCAGGAGGTGTCCCAGTTCAGGAAGCCTGAGTAAGATGCAAACACATGTCATGTGGCTTCTTTCATCCCTTTCTAGTCTCCAGCAGGCTCCTTCTTCTCAGGGGGCTGCCATTCTTCACCGGAACACTCTGGTCCCCTTTCTCCCTCTTTAGTCCACAGCTAAAGTGACCCTCAGCAGGGTCCCAGACCAGGGCAATCTGTCCCCCCAAACTCTCAGGGCTCCCATCACAATGAAATCTATAGGCTCGCACTGAACTGTAAGCTCTAGATGGGTAGCAACTGTGTCTATTTGGTTTATGACCAATTTCCAAAGGCCCAGCCCACCGTTTGGCACAGCAGGCTCTCGAAAAATACTTGTTGTAGCTGCATATTCCAGTCTGACTCAGAGCCCTCCTCTCTGCAAACATCCTTGGTTTCTCTCTTCTGAAAGACCCAGGATTTGCTCCTTTCTTGCCCACGGGACACCAGCCACCAGCCCTAGACTGAGCAGAGTCCTCAGCCCCCGACGCTGTTACCTCCAAACAACCCCCTTCTCTAAATGCAGGCGGACTACTAAGGACTCTTCTCTGGGGGCCTGTGTCGTATCTTATCGGCACTCTACTGGACCCTCTCCTGTATTTGCCTTCCTGAGTGGACAAGGGAGGCATGCATTCCTCCCGGCCCTCCTTGGCACTCCACCCCCTTCTCATTCCCCCACCCCCAACTTCCTGGCCAGATGTAATATGGCCCTGCTTAGGCTTCCTTCTTCAGCTCAGAGCCCGGGAGCCAGGCGTCTCCTAGTCCTTGTTCCTTTGTCTTAAGCTGGTGACCAGAGACCAGAGAGAGAGAGCAGAAAACAGGCCTGGCCCTCTACCTCCCCCTTAGGAAAGACCAGGCACTGACGTTCCGGATGTGTCTCCATCCCTACATCCTTCCTCGGTGGGTGTGGAGGCCCCTCCCCATCTTCACCACCGGAAAAACTGAGACTAAAGCGGAGACGGCTGCTGGGCCGGAGCCATCTAATTGTGTACACAAGACAAGGCCCTCAGTCCCCTCGCCCCAGTCCCAGACCGCTGTGGGGCCCGGAGCAGCGGTTCCACGGGAAAGGGCGGTCCCTGGTGGTGAGGAGAAGCATGGCAGCCTGCCCCTTTCCAGGGCAGGCAGACAGGAAGGGGCATGGGAGGGAGGACCGGCCCACAGGCTTTCATTACCACCTGTTAGGGATACAAAGGCCTTGCTTCCAACGGCAGAAATCCGTGGCGTCCCACACAAACGCAAGATTTAAAAAATGTGTACAAACAATACTAAGGCAAAAATTCAACCACAGCGCCTCTATACCTGGAAGGTGTTATGAAAACGGTCAATTTCTGTTTGTGGTTTTAAAGCGGCAGTTTTAACAAACGTATTGAAAACATTCACGTGCTAAAGACATTGCTGCTAAAATGGGGGCCCTGCCATGGCATCGGGATGTGTAACCAGTGTAGGCGCAGGCGTTCCCATGTACAGAATGTGGGTGCTCCCAAAGTCCTGGAGGAGAAGGAACCCAACTTTTGGTAAGCTATCCCCTTAGCCACATTCCCGGTGATGACCTAATAATCCTGCCCTGTGGCTTTAACTGCACCCTGATGGCTGTGTATCTATATAGGAAGCAGCGAGAGGCATTCAACGGCGTCTGGCCCATCACGTGCAAGTAACACGGGCTCTTCCTGATTCGAGAGTGAGGTGCTAAGTCCTGGGACACAGAAGCTCACTGTCAGCTCTCGGCCGAGGGAGAGATTAGGCTCTTCCTAAAGAGCCCAGGAACTGGGGCAAGGGTGTCTCCAAGTTTCGGTGGTATCTATCGTTCTCTAAGCAGAGAGGCTGTGGAACAAAAGGCTGGTTGTCTTAACAGAAACACTTGGAAAAGCAAGCCTTTGAGAACCTCCCAGGCAAAAACGGGCATACTTAGAGACCACCTGACCGTTTAGTACGACCTCCGCTCCTGCAGCCAAGGGAATCTGAGCAACCCACTGGGCACGGCCTCTCTGGAGTTGTTTCTGTTTCAAGATTAAATGGAGTATTTCTAGAACGTAGCTGGTCACGACCTAACTACAGAGGAATACATCTCCCGACGTTACCGGGTCTTGGCTATACCTTCATAAACCAGGCCTCTTCCTATCTGCCTTGGCCGGCAGGGACACAGCAGCCTAAGACCACATGAGAAAGTGCAAAAACGGAAAATGGGGTTGGAGACACAAAGTCCAATGTGTTGCTGGCCGCTGTGGTGTCACTGCTCCCGATACCGGTGTAACCTGAATCCTCACTTGGGAGCCAGAAATCAGCTGAGAAGAGGCCTCTGGAGAGAGCCGGCCCTGGCCCCGAGGGTGAACGAAGTGGGGCGTCCGCACAGCCCATCCCACCGAGCCGGCTGGACCCCGAGTTCCTGACTGGCACTGAAGGGTTTGGGTAAGTCCCTTCTGTCTCTCTGGGTAGCCTGGGGAGTTAGGAGGAGAGTCTGGAGCTGGCCCTGAGGATGAGCAGAGCCCTGGGAGCGCACACTGGAGAGGGCCTGGTTAGAACTTCCTGGCACCCCCTCCCCCAGCCTTAGGCGCATCGCCAGGTAAAGCTGATGCCTGGGCGCCAGGCGCTGAGCCGTCAGACATAGCGGCCCAACATGCGGACCTACATCCGAGGACACGGAGGACCAAGCCTCCCCGGGCTTCTCCAGGAGACCTGGGGCCACCCAGGGGTGCTAACAGGCCTTGGTCCTTCCTCGGGTCGGGTCGGGGCTGCTCTTCCTTCCAGGGAAGGGAGTTGGCTGGAGACGGTGGAGACTCCACCCCGTCCCCTGATGGGAGGGTGGGCGAGGCTCAGGTTCGCGGAGGAGTGGAGGGCTGGGCGCGGGCCGCTACCCAACGTGGAGCAGGGTGTGCAGGGGCGGGGAGCGAGCCTGCGCGGAGAGCAGACCCCTTCTCCAGAGCAGGGGAGCCCCACCCGGCGACGGGGATCCCACCGCGCAGAACGCTGCCTTCAGGTTGCGAATGTGCCGCTCGCTCCTAAGGCCCCACCCGCAGCCCACGCCTGATGGGAAGT
>NW_006290778.1:1394865-1398375 GCF_000327345.1 Myotis davidii
GGGACCAGCCTCTAGGTGGGCAACTGAGGCACTAAGGAGGCGGAGCCGGCCCCGCGGAAAGGCTGGAGAAAAGGCCCCAGGGAGGCCGTGGCCCGGGAGGCCCAGCGCCAGCCTGGTGGGCGAGGCTGCGCTAGGAGAGGGTCGGAGCCCTCCCAGTTCTTAAGAGGCTGTGGGCAATGCCGCCTTAAAACGAAGAGCAGACCTGCCCACGACTGGCTGGCACGTTGGAGCTGATCACCTTACAGGGTTGACAGATGAAAGTATTTGCTAAATTTGGCAACTCTTCAGACTCAGAGGGAGTTCGGGGTGGGAGGAAGTGTCGTGTGGAAACCAAGAAATGGGGCGATCTTAGCTCGCAGGTGCACTTTGAGCTCAAATGGGGTTTGTGTGCAGGGTGGGGTGTTTTGTAAACTGGCCGCCAGCATCTGAGCCTGAAGCTCTAGAGAAAGGGCTGGAGCCTTCCGGAGCCCACTTCAAAGGGGAAGGCACACTTGCTGCAATCAGGAGAAGCTGGGCAATAGAGACATGGGACCTCCCTATACTATTTTTTAGTAGATTTTCTTTTAAACATATATATTTTTGCTTATTTCAGAGACGAAGGGAGAGGGAGAGAGATAGAAACATTAATGATGAGCTCTAGCCCGTTTGGCTCAATGGATAGAGTGTCAGTCTGTGGACTGAAAAGTCTGGGTTTTGATTCTGGCCGAGAGCACTTGCCTGGGTTTTGGGCTTGATTCCCAGTAGGGGGCGTGCAGGAGGCAGCTGATCAATGATTGAGCCTGAAACACAGGCAGGTACTAGTACATAGACCAGGAATTGAACCGTGACCTCCTGGTTCATAGGTGGACACTCAACCACTGAGCCACACCAGCCGGGCCCTATACTATTTTTTTAACTGGGGTGAAAATGGGTCAAGGATGGCCTGGGCACTCAAATATTACAAAGCCCCTTTGTTTTTTTTTTGTTTGTTGACAGCTTTATTGAATGTACCATTCAGTGTTTTTTAGTATATTTACAGTACAACCTTGACCACAATCTAATCTTAGAACATCTTCATCACCCCAAAAAGAAACCTGTATCCATTAGCAGTTACCCCCTAATATCCCTCCAGCCCTAGGCAATCTTTCTATTTCTATAGACTTATCTATTCTGGACATTTCATAATTTGTAAGTCAAATCATATAATATATGGTCTTTTGTGACTAGATTTTTATTTAGCATGATGTTTAAAAATGTTTCCAGGTTGTAGCATCTATCAGTATTCCGTATTATTTTTGCAATTTCTTGTGAGTATATTTTGAAATAAAAAAATGCCCTTACATGTGAAATGACTCAGCTGGCACTAAAATTCAGTGCTGAGAGCAGGTGGGCCTTGGGAGAGGAGGAGGGAGAGCAGGGCCTGGCAGGGGGGAGGGAGCCATCTCAGCCCAGCTCCACCTCAGGAGGCTGTGGGCAGTGAGGGTTGGGGGACGGGGGAGGCATGGGGTCCCACCACCTGGCTCTCAACCCGCTCTCTGCCACTTACTAAGTGGGTCCTGGAGCAAGTTAGTTTGACCTCACTTTGCCTCCATTTCTTTGTCTGTAAAATGAAGAAAACAAGACAATCTACTTTAGAGGGTAAATGGGAGGGTAAAGTGAGAAAATTACATAAAGGACAGTGCCTGGCATACAGTGCCATCATTCAGTAGTTTAGCTCTTATCGTGACCTTACAGTAGTGATGAGGGTCCGCTGTGACCCTGGCCTTGAGGGTAAATTTGCCCTCTTGTGTCCTCCCTGGGGACCAGTTCCCTCTGCCCTAATCATTCAGCGTCCCCCCTGCCCACATTGCTCTCCTGGTCTACTCATTCCTACTGTACGACAGTCTCCCTTTTTCAGAGGTCATCCGAATTCCAGGATGTCATGTCCAGGGTGCCTCTGAGCACCCAGTAGTGAATAACAAACAACAGCTCTGGCCAATTGCTCAGTGGTTAGAGCATTGGCCCACAGACTGAAGGGTCAAGGGTTTGTTTGATTCCTGGTCAAGGGCATGTACCTCTGTTGCAGGTACTCCAGCCCCGCCCTGGTAGGGGGCTGATGTGGGAGGCAACCAATCAATGTGTCTCTCTCATTGATGTTTCTCTCTCTCTCTTTCTCTCTCTCTCTCTCTCTCTCCCCCCCCTTCCCTCCCTCCTTCCTCCCTTCCACTCTCTCTAGAAATCAATGGGAAAAATATCCTCCGGTGAGGATTTAAAACAACAACAGTAACAACAACAAACCAGCTTAGCTGGAGTGGCTCGGTTGGTTGAGCCATGTCCCACACACCAAAAGGTTGCTGGTTTGATTCCAGGTCAGCACATACCTGGGTTTTGGGTTCGATTCCCAGTTGGGGAGCACACAGAAACAACTGATTGATGTTTCTCTCTCTCTCTCTCTCTCTCTCTCTCTCTCTCTCTCTCTCTCTCTCTCCATGCCCTTGGGTGAGGATTAAAAAACAGCCTTGACTAATTGCTCAGTGGTTAGAGCCTCAGCCCTCAGACCAAAAGGTCTCGGGTTTGATTCCTGCACCTCGGTTGCAGGTTCCCCAGCCCTGGTTGGGCATGTGCAGGAGGCAACCAATCGATCTGTCTCTCTCACATCTAGGTTTCTCTCCCCCTCTTCCCTCCTTTTCATTCTCTCTAAAAAAATAAAAATAAAAAAAATAAATTAAGCCCAACTGGTGTGGCTCAGTGGTTGAGCATCGACCTATGAACTAGGAGGTCACAGTTCAATTCCTGGTCAGGGCACATGCCCCCGTGGTGGGCTCGAGCCCCAGTGTGAGGCATGCAGGAGGCAGCAGATCAATGATTCTTTCTCATCATTGATATTTCTATCTCTCCCTTTCCCTTCCTCTCTGAAATAAAAAAATATATATATTTTTAAATATATTGTTTAAATCAATGGAAAAAAATATCTTGGGTAAGGATTACAAAACAAACAACAAACAAAAATGTTTCAAATCTTGAGCTTTATGCAGAAAAAATGGCCAGCCAGATCCCTGGCCATCCCTCAAAACTGGTTGAAATGATCTAGAAAGATTCATTGCAGGTCAGATTTAAAGACTAGCAGCGTGGCGAGTCAGTGCCATCTGAGGAGTGTGCTGGGGTATTGTGACAGATCCCCGTCAGCCCCGCAGGCTGAGGACATGCAACAGCTCAGCCTGAACTGTGCTTCTCCGCTGGAGTCAGAGCAGCCAGAAGGGACGCTCCTTGTCTAGCGCCTGCATTTTACTGGGAAACAGGCTCACAGAGGGCTGTGAGGCAGGGAGGGAAATCACTTAGGGAGAATCCTTTGCAATTTCAGGAAATTCTTAGCCCTGGAAATCAGTTCATAGCCTCCTGGGTCCATGGACGCAGAAGCGGGAAGCTGTCCGTTTGGGGCGCCCTCCGACGTTGGCCAGAGTCCAAGCACCAAGCCCGGAAGTCAGTGTCTGGTGCCTTCCTGTCCTGGTTTATTTCAGCCAGATGTTTATCCTAGGAGTTTATTAATAATAA
>NW_006290778.1:1398401-1398963 GCF_000327345.1 Myotis davidii
GACCGTTGCTGAAGCACCAGCGGCCAAAAGGAAGTTCAATCCCTTTGTGACTTCTGACCGGAGCAAGAACCATGAAGGGCCTTTCCATGCACCTTCCCACATTCACAGGAAGGTTACGTCTGCTGGACGTTGGGCGACATTTAACGCTGGTGGGTCTTGAACTGGCATCTAGAAGGGTTCTGGAATCTGGAGAAGGCTGTGCATAGATTAAATAGGAGTCCAGAGATGAAGCATAATTTTGAAAGGCATATGGGGGTGAGAGGAGCTTAGCTAAAAGGAGCTAAGATCTCAGGACCCCATGCTTTTTATTAACACAAATTGTCCTGAGGTGAGGCAGAGATATACACTTCAAAGGGTCAGGGCTTCCTATAGAGAGGCATTGTCAGAATGGGGAATTAGCCTACGGCTGTTCAGGTGTTTGGCCAATAGGGGGCAATCACATGTAGATTAAGATGCCCTGAGCTATCAGGCAGCAAGCAATCATCTCTTTTCAGGTTTGGGGAAACGCCATCAGCCATTCCCAACAGGTGACAACATATGTGACTCATCCCTTGTTGAGTCC
>NW_006290778.1:1399068-1409156 GCF_000327345.1 Myotis davidii
TGACAGGGAATTAGCCTACGGCTGTTCAGGTGTTTGGCCAATAGGGGGCAATCACATGTAGATTAAGATGCCCTGAGCTATCAGGCAGCAAGCAATCATCTCTTTTCAGGTTTGGGGAAACGCCATCAGCCATTCCCAACAGGTGACAACATATGTGACTCAGCCCTTGATGAGTCCCCGAGTTCTATCAACCTTTTGATGAAACTCTTACAATTATGACATGCTAGAATTGGCTTCCGGCAACGTTTTCTCCTCTTTCCAAAGAGCCGAGACAGAAAGAAGTACAAGTTCGATCCATGCCCACCGGAGAGCATGATGAAGTTCACTTGCGCAAGGACACTATAAAGGGCAGCAAATTGGTAAAGTAGTTCCGTTTTACAGGAAGAAATAGGCCATTTACACCAGACGAGTGCAGCTAAGGGCACAGCTGTTCGTGGGGGCACTCACCCCAGCAAGGTGGTTACCACCAGACTAAAGCTGGGTAAAGACCACAGAAAGATCCTTGAACAGGAAGCCAATCTCGCCAGGCAAGGAAGGAAAAGGGCAAATACAAGGATGAAACAACTGAGATGTCACAGGAAAAAAGTTACATACAGCTTTCACTAAAAACTGTTAAAATGAAGTAGTAGTAATAATAATAATGGTCACAGCACCTTGCGCATATCCAGGCCCTTTTTCAATTCCCCAAGGTAGGAGTTCTGCGGTATTGTCCTTGCTTCACGGGCAAGGAACCTGTTTAAGCAACTTCCCCCAGGTGACAGAGGCTGGGGCAGAACTAGGATGTGGGGATTTTGCTCTCTAATCTGTGAAAAACATCAATACAATTTTTTTTGGAATGTCTGGTACCTGCTGCGTGCTCTGCGGGTGCGGGTCACAGGGATAAGCTGACATGGTCCCCGGGCTGGAGAAGCTGTGGCGGGAGAGCCACCTGCTGTGGGTGGCGGTGGACGTGCTTTCTATCTTGGGTGACATGGGTGTTTGCATATATCAAAATTCATTCAGCTGTACACTGATGGTTTGTGCATTTCGCTGTAAATTTTACCTTAAAAGGTGTAGAAAGTGGAAATGCTCTGGAAGGACTGTGCCTGGCAAGGCTTCGTAGCTGTCTAGAAGCAGGCCAGGGGCTGGCGAGGCTTCCACCTTCGTTCGTGGGGTGTGGCTGAAGTTTTCTCCTGGGTGGTCCAGTGGCCTTGGTGCCCAGAGCATGTGGGTCGCGCGGAGGAGGGAGTCAGGGCTCACCACATGCGTCGGAGGAGGGATTTGTAAGCGGAACCTGCAGGAGAGCAGTTGGTCAGAGGAGGGGGGATCAGCGGAGTGAGGTGGCCCAGCATCACCCAGATGGACAGGGGTAGAAGCAAGCTTTGAATTGATTCCCTTAACCCAGGTCCCATAAGTGGGCCTTGGAGAAACTCATGCTGGTTAGAAATTTTGAAGCTGTTTTCCAAGAAAGGAAACCGTCCTATTCCCACCAAGTCAGGAGCCAGGGCCATGCCCCGATCCCATGCTGTTGTCACCTGACCTCTCGTGGGGTCTGCCTGCTGCTCCTGGCTCTCTCCATGAACCAGTAGAAGCCAAGGTGGAGGAGCAGGTCACTCGCTGTCTGACTCGCTTCCAGAATGCCTGGCCTCCTGTGCGGACACTGTCTGGCCTGTTTTCTTCTGGATGAAGACGGGGAGGGGGAGGTATTGCAGGTCTAGCACCAGCTTTGGCGCTAGACTGACCAGGGTTAGAATCCCAGTTCTACTACTGAACTGGCTGTGTGACGCTGCTCCAGTGACCATGTGTACGAAAAAGGGGACACACACTGTGCCTGACAAGCTCAGGGGGAGCCTGCATTGCAGGCCTTACAAACTCGGACCGCAAGTAACCACGTAAGATGGTCTCAACATAAATATTCCCAACTAAAAGCACATCCAAGGCCTATAGCTTCCTTGACAAAGGTCAATCTTTACCTTAAGTGAGCCTGTCTTGTACCTTTTTGCATCGAAGATAAAATTCCTTTGAAATGTCAGCGTCATCTCCAGGCCTCTCGGGGCACAGTCCCTGCCCCAGAGCTGAGACCACAGCACCCTCATGGTTACCTTGTTCGGCGTGTGCTGTCAGTGTTAACTGCCCTGCGTCCGCCCGTACAAGAGCAGTCTCCTGTTTTACTCTTCATCCAAGCCCACAGGTTCCCCCGCTTTGTTCTCTCCCACCTCCCTGATCTACCACCAATAAATGTCATGTGACCACCCCCTTACATCTTCTTTGATTCTAATGTATAAAATAAGTATAAAACTGCCATTTCCTGTGTCATTTTCTCAATTTGTTGAGAGTTTGCTTCCTGGCAATTGTTGTCAGTTTGGCTCAAATAAAATCATAGCCCTAGCTGGTTTGGCTCAGTGGATAGAGCTTCAACCTGTGAAGTGAAGGGTCCCAGGTTCGATTCAGCCAAGGGCACATGCCTGGGTTGCAGGCTTGATCCCCAGTAGGGGGCATGCATGAGGTAGCCGATCAATGATTCTCTCTCATCATTGATGTTTCTCTCTATCCCTCTCCCTTCCTCTCTGAAATCAATAAAAATATGTTTTTAAAAATCATAAAAATTCTTTCCAGGTCTGGACATTTCTTTAAAAAATTATTTTCAATTACAGTTAGCATTCAATATTATTTTATATTAATTTCAGGTGTACAGTATAGTGGTTAGACTATCATGCAATTTATAAAGTGATCCCCCCAATATTCCCAGTACCCACCTGGCATCATACATAGTTATTACAATATTATTGACTATGTTCCCTATGCTGTACTTTACATTCCATGATTATTTGTAACTACCAATTTGTACTTCTTAATCACTTCACCTTTTTCTTTAAAAAAAAATTTTTTTTATTGATTGATTTCAGAGAAGGAGGGAGAGGAGAGAGAGAGATAGAAACATCAGTGATGAGAGAGAATTATTGATCAGCTGCCTCCTGCACACCCCACACTGGGGACTGAGCCCACAACCCGGGCCTGTGCCCTGACCAGGAATCAAACTGTGATCTCCTGGTTCATAGGTCAATGGTCAACCACTGAGCCACGGCAGCTGGGCCACTTCACCTTTTTCATCCAGTCCCCCAGACCCCCTCCCCTGTGGCAACAATCGGTTGTTCTCTGTATCTATGAGTCTGTTCTATTTTGTTTGTTCATTTATTTTGTTCTTTAGGTTTTGCATTTAAGTAAAATCATATGGTGCTTGTCTTTCTCTGGCTGACTGATTTCACTTGGCATAATACTCTCTAGGTCCATCCATGCTGCTGCAAATGGTAAGGTCTTCTTCTTTTTAATGGATGAATCATATTCATATATATTACTTTTTTTTAAAGTTTTTTAAAATATATTTTATTGATTTTTTTTTACAGAGAGGAAGTGGGAAAGATAGAGAGTTAGAAACATCAATGAGATAGAAACATCGATCAGCTGCCTCCTGCACACTCCCTACTGGGGATGTGCCCGCAACCAAGGTACATGCCCTTGACCGGAATTGAACCCAGGACCCTTGAGTCCTCAGGCTGACGCTCTATCCACTGAGCCAAACCGGCCAGGGCCATATATATTACTTTTTTTTCCAATCGTCTATTAATGAGCACTTGGGTTGATTCCATATGTTGGCTATTGTAAATAATGCTGCAATTAATATAGGTGTGCATATCTCTTCAAATTATTGTTTTGGATTTCTTTGGATATATGCCCAGAAGTGGAATTGCTGTCTTCTTCTTTTTAATGGATGAATCATATTCATATATATTACTTTTTTTTAAAGTTTTTTAAAATATATTTTATTGATTTTTTTTTACAGAGAGGAAGTGGGAAAGACAGAGATTTAGAAACATCAATGAGATAGAAACATCGATCAGCTGCCTCCTGCACACTCCCTACTGGGGATGTGCCCGCAACCAAGGTACATGCCCTTGACCGGAATTGAACCCAGGACCCTTGAGTCCTCAGGCTGACGCTCTATCCACTGAGCCAAACCGGCCAGGGCCATATATATTACTTTTTTTTCCAATCGTCTATTAATGAGCACTTGGGTTGATTCCATATGTTGGCTATTGTAAATAATGCTGCAATTAATATAAGTGTGCATATCTCTTCAAATTATTGTTTTGGATTTCTTTGGATATATGCCCAGAAGTGGAATTGCTGGGTCATAAGGCAGTTTTTTTGTTTGTTTGTTTGTTTGGGGGGTTTTTTGTTGTTTTTTTGTTTGTTTGTTTTTTATTTCAGAGAGGAAAGGAGAGGAAAAGGTAGAAACACCAGTGATGAGAGAGAATCATTGATCAGCTGCCTCCTGCACGCCCCCTACTGGGGATCAAGCCCATAACCCAGGCATGTGCCCTTGACCGGAATCAAACCTGGGACCCTTCAGTCCCCAGGCCAACGCTCTATCCACTGAGCCAAACCAGCTAGGGCAGTGGTCGGCAAACTCATTAGTCAACAGAGCCAAATATCAACAGTACAACGATTGAAATTTCTTTTGAGAGCCAAATTTTTTAAACTTAGGTAGGTACATTGTTATTAACTTAATTAGGGTACTCCTAAGGCTTAGGAAGAGCCACACTCAAGGGGTCAAAGAGCCGCATGTGGCTCGCGAGCCGCAGTTTGCCGACCACGGAGCTAGGGCAAGGCAGTTCTATTTCTTATTTTTTGAGAAACCTCCATTCTGTTTTCCACAATGTCTGCACCAGTTTGCATTCTCACCGACAGTGCACAGGGTTCCCTTTGCCCCACATCCTCACCAACACTTCTTGTTTGTTCATTTATTGTTGATAGCCAGTCTGACAGGTGTGAGGCGATATCTCATTGTGGTTTCAATTTTCACTTCTCTAATAATTAGTGAGATTGAGCATCTTTTCATGTCTCTTGGCCCTCTGTATGGGTTTGGTCTTTTTTATATAGTCTTTGCCCTTCCACCCAGTGTAAGCAGCTGGCTTATGGGGAGGGGTAGAGCAGATTTTTGTAGATGACCTGCTGCTCTCCCATATTACTGGCATTATTGGAATAAATGCTCATATATAATTTAACCCTGTCTCTGCTTAATTTGGCTCAAGTAGTGACAGGAGCCCGAACCCCTTGGTTGTTCAGTTACAAAGTGACTATAAAAAAATGCCTTCTGTAATGGCTGCTGAAGCCCAGGGAATTTTCTTATGAAACTCCTACTGTCTTCCTGGCTTCTGGAAACTTTTAGATGGTAATTGTGTTTTTACAGCTCTTGGCCTGATTAAACCATAACGTTAGTTCCCAATTGCACAACTAGCAGGAATCAGATTAATAATGAACAACACTTGAGGGCTTCCAATGAGAAATAGGTGGGCCACATTAAAATAATAATAGTAATAACAATCTACACTAATAAAAGAGAAAGATGCAAATCAACCGTACCTTCGTGATGCCCACCAGCCAATCAGGAGTGGGCATGCAAATTAACCCAACAAATATGGTGGGTTAATTTGCATATGCATTCCACACCATCCCAGCCGCTCCGGCCCTCCCTGGGCAGCGTGGGAGGGGTGAAAGGTGGCTCCAGCCGCAGCAAAGGCGGTGCCGGCAGGTAGGGGAAGGAAGGCCCATTCTTGCACGAATCTTTGTACATCGGACCTCTAGTAATAATAATAATAATAATAATAATAATAATAACACCAGTAAATGGGAACCTGTCTCATGTTTCAATTGTGAAAACTCAAGAGGTGTATGGTGTGCCCTCAAACTGCCAATAAACTATACTAGATGCAAAACACAGAAAAGTCAGACAGCAAAACTTGGATCCTGATACTTGTAGGTTAGAAATGACCCAGAGTGGCCCTAACTGGTTTGGCTCAGTGGATAGAGCATTGGCCTGTGGACTGAAAGGTCCCAGGTTCGATTCCGGCCAAGGGCATGTACCTTGGTTGCGGGCACAACCCCAGTAGGAGGTGTGCAGGAGGCAGCTGATTGATGTTTCTCTCTCATAGATGTTTCTAACTCTCTATCCCTCTCCCTTCCTCTCTGTAAAAAAATCAATAAAAAAATATATTAAAAAAAAAAGAAATGACACAGAGTGTTTTTATTATAATTTTTTTATAAGAGAACATTTATTTATAACATCACAGAGGTAAAGAAAGGGCCCTTGGAGCTTGGGAGTGAGGAGGATAGTGGTCTTGTGCCCGGGGTGGGGAGGAAAGGGGGGAGGGGAAGGGAAGGGGGAAGGAAAGGTGAGGGAGTGCTCCCAGGAGGGAGAGTGCTCGCCAGAGTGCTTTCTTAACCAAGGCCCAAAGGCCTGACTGCCTCCCATTTACATGGCTTTCTCTTTGGAGAAAAATTCAGCCTTGACTTCCATTCAAGGTGATGATCCCAAATGGTCCACCATTTCAGCAACACAAATGACATGGAAACATCCTAGGGACTGTGGGACCACATTATCCAGCCAGGAGGTTGGTCATTAATGTATCCTTCAGAATGATTTATGACAAAGAGGGGGGAGTATGGGCGGAAAGGGGGCCACATACTGAAGGACAAGCTCAGCGGAGGCCGCATGGCAGGCCCTACACATTCAGAGACCGAAAGTACTCACATAGGATGATCTAAACACACAAACTTCTTTCTTTTTTTTAAAATATATTTTATTGATTTCTTACAGAGAGGAAGGGAAAGGGATAGAGAGTTAGAAACATCGATGAGAGAGAAACACCGATCAGCTGCCTCCTGCACACTCCCTATTGGGTATGTGCCTGCAACCAAGGTACGTGTCCTTGACCAGAATCGAACCTGGGACCCTTGAGTCCCCAGGCCGACGCTCTATCCATTGAGTCAAACCAGTTAGGGCAACATACAAACTTCTAACTAAAAGCAAGTCATGGCAGGTAAGCACGCCCAGGCCTGTAGCTTCCTTGACAAAGGTCAATCTTTACCTTACATGAGCCTGCTTTTTTTTTTTTTTTTTAATTTTATTCTTTTGTTACAACTTTTTAGATTTGTGTTTGCAAAACTTTAACATGAGGGGGGGGGGGGGAAACCAAGAACAGCCCACACCACCCTTTACCTTCCCCAGCTTCTGGCAGAAGCAGGACCTAGAATAGGGCTCCCAATAGGGGTTTGCACTTGAACCTTGCCTGGCTCGCGTTCCAGGAGCCCGAAATGCCTTCATAACCTGGAAACCGGGCGCTGGGTAGTGTTGGGGGAGCTCTGGGTCACCACCTCCTAGACTGTATTGGGGAACAGTTGGGTCGCCTTCTCCTGGACTTTGTCAGGAGAGGCCTGGACCGCAGCCACCCGGACTGCAGAGGAGAAGTTCAGGGCTTGGCTTCCTGGGCAACGTTCTTCCATGAGCCTTGTGCCCGGAGTTGGCGGTGATAGTGAGCCAAGTTCATGATCATCTCAGACACATCCTTTTGGTAAGAAGGCCGACCCAATATCAAGATCTCAGCCTCGCCTTCAGGGTCGCACTGATGCATGCGACAGGGCCTGCGACACACACTGGACGTGCGGAATGTGCTCTCTGCCCGGCGAAGATCTTCCAGCAGCCTCGCCTCGAGGTGACCTGTCTGCGGGCTCTTGAGGTACTTACCCCGTGAGGAACCAGGAGGGCGGCCTCGCGCTGCCACCCAGCACCTGGACCGGTGCCCCTCCCCGTTGCTCCAGTGGCCCCAGCGTGGGAAAGCGCGTGGCGGTGGCCAGGCTGTGGCGGACACGCGGAGATGCTGGTGCAGATGCAAGTGGGCCTGGCTAGGCCGTGAGCCTGCTGTTTGTCCTTCTGCTTCGAAGATAACATTCCTTTGAAATGTCAGAGTAATCTCCAGGCCTGTCAGGGCACACCCACTGCCCCAGAGCTGGAGACCGCAGCACCCTCATTCTCATCTCACCCCCCAAATACTGCCTTTATGTGCTATAAGCGCTAACTGTCCTATGCCTGTTGTAGGCAGTTAGACAGACATGAGCAGAGCAAGGACGGTCGATGGGCCAGAAAGCCCAGGATGCCCAGCCCGGGGCAGAACTGGGAAAGCAAGAACTGCACGCCCAGGGAGACTTTTCCTCTCGTAGCGAATGGCTGGTCACGCAGTTTGGACCCCCTGACCTTCCCTCCCTAGAGATAACATCTAGGCCTCAGTTGTGTTTCAGCTCCAGGCCCAGAAAAGCAACAAAACCAGACAAATGACACGGTGGCAGCCTCAGGACCAGCTGCATTGACTAATGACTCCCTCCCATGGCGCTGGCCAATCAGTGGAGACCATGACCCTGAAAGAGCACACCTGGGAAGCTGATGAATATTCTATGGAGAACCTCCCCTGAGACCTCCCCTAAGATTTCCACCTGCAGGAGAGATCAATGTGCTCAGAATGAAGGGCCCAGGGTAGGCTCGTCCTCAGGGGAGCATGCCCACACCCCAGACCGTTCCCTTTCTGGTCTCCCCTTTAAGGGACTTGCAACCAGGGGAGCAGTGGGACTACCACAGAGCCACACTGGTTAGGGCTGCACTTTGTCTCTTGATTGAACTCTTTCCTTCAAGAAGACAAGAACCGAGGTCTCCTTGTCTCACAGGTAGCATACCCATCAATGTACGAGATGGCTGTGTCTCTCTGTTTTATCCTTTATCCCATCTCAGAGATTTCCCCACTTTGCTTTCTCCCACCTACCCAATCTCCCACCAATAAATGTCATGTAACACATCTCGTTAGGACTGTAGGGCAGTACACTCCTTAACGGCCATTTATAAGCTTCCGCACAGGAGAACAGAGACCAGGAAAGACTCACTGGCCACAGGAGTCAGACCACACAAAGCGTGGACACTGTCCCGGAAGCACCTGACTCACACCTGCTTTCCATCTGCATTACGAGCTCACATCTCAGCCCCCAACCCACTGAGGACAAGTGTCCCGCCAGGGACTGCACATAGGGACGGAGCTCCGGCGACTGTGCTGCCATCACCGACCAGTGTCCCCTTGGCCAGGTGCTGCGCAGGCCTTCCCTGTGGATAGCCCCTCCCCCACCCTTTTCCCTAAATAAGTTCAATTTTCTTTTTTTTTTTTAATATATTTTATTGATTTTTCACAGAAAGGGAGAGGGATAGAGAGCCAGAAACATCGATGAGGGAGACACATCGATCAGCTGCCTCCTGCACATCCCCTACTAGGGATCCAGCCTGCAACCCAGGCATGTGCCCTTGACCAGAATAGAACCCGGGACCCTTCAGTCAGCAGGCTTATGCTCTATCCATGGAGTCAAACCGGCTAGGGCCACCTTCCACTTCTTAAACTCTCACGATGTCTCTGGGCCTGGCTCTTCTCGGCACGGACCTAACACGCCTCACATCTCCTTTGATTCTAATGTATAAACTCAGCCGTGAAACTGCCATTTTCTGGATCATTTCCTACATTTACTGAGATTTTGCTTCCTGGCAATTGTCATCAGTTTGGCTCAGATAAACTCATAAAAAGTCTCTACAAGTTTGGACGTTCCTTACAGCAACACCTACCTCCCTGCATCTTCATGTAATTAAGCACAATACTGGTGGTGGGTGTGAGGCCCAACCAAGATCATTTTTAAAGCACAAAGTCATAGTGGGCCTCAAGGAACAGTAACTGATAAAGCTTGACTGAAGCCAAAGATCCACCCACTGACTGGCTAGGTTGTGAGCACGCAGCCCTCTGAGCACAGTTACCCTAGCCTGGTTGTCTCAGCTTCCCCAGGACCCGCCCCAATTCCACGTGTGTTTCCGTGCCTGTGACCCAGGAGGGACGATTGGGGGGACAGGGCACACACAGGCGGCCTGTTTTCAGCAGTGTCCCCAGCTGGCTCAGCCACCGCCCTCCCTCCAACTCACTCCAAGTGGCATCTGCTGGCTCATGTCCGGGAGGGGCAGGCGCTGGCGGGCAAGTTGCACTTTGGGGGCTGACAGGGTGCCCCCCAGGGCTCCCCCTTTAGCGGTAGGAGGGCCTTGGCTGCTCCAGGGCCACCTCTTTGGGGCGCCCTGCTCCCCCCTTCCCTTTTTGGGGCACCCCCGCATGACTAATCATGTCTCCTGGCTTCCTGTCAGGAGGGGCGGGAGAGGGCGGGTCCAGGCTAAAGAAAGCTTTTACTACGTTTGGGACAAA
>NW_006290778.1:1409189-1411927 GCF_000327345.1 Myotis davidii
AGGAGACCAGACAAGGAGGAAAAATGTGAGTCTAGTAAAAACAAGTTTTAGAATTTTGTTACCAGGTAACGTCCTTAGCGTGTGCGTCGTTGGGCTGTAGGCAGTTAGACGTGAGCAGAGCAAGGACGATGGGCCAGGCACAGGGCACCTGGAGGGAAAGCCTAGCCAGGGACCATCAACTATAGGGCGGAACCTCGCCCCCAGGGTGACTTCCTCCCCTAGCAAATCGCTGGTCATGCGGTTTGGACCCCTGACCTTTCCTCCCTAGAGATAACATCTGGGCCTCCGTGTATTTCAGCTCTAGGTCCAGATTAGCAAGAAAACCAGCCAGGGCTGACCAGCTGCGTGGAATAATGACCCCCTGCCCTGGTGCCGGCCAATCAATCAATGGAGGCCACAGCCCTGACAGGACACCCTGGAAAACTGCTGACTATGCTCTTACGATCTTCCCCTAAAACCCCCGCCCTTAAAACCCTTAGGATGGAGGACCCAGTGCGCTCTCCCTCCTGGGAGCCAAGCCCATTTCTTGTAGGAATTACTTTTTCTACCTCTGTAATTTACCCGGGAAATGCTCTCTTACAGTTTTGGGTCTTGCTCTGAATCCTTCCCTAGCCAGAACCCGAACCCATGTTTGGTCTGGCCCCCACCGTCAGGTACACTGTGCCGATCGGCCGCCTACAGCAGTCAGAGTTACAGGGCTCCGGAGACTTCCAGGCTGAGTGACATGCTCCCTTGTTTCACTGTTAATTTGCAAACCTTTTTTCCCTGTGGTCAGGGGGCCACCTTTAGCCAGACGAGGCTTCAGTGTGCAGAACAGTGATTCCCACCCATCCTTGTGCCCCGGGTGGGTGCGCAGAGGCCGGAACTAAGGGCTACCCAGGTTCTAAGACATCCAGGAGCCTGTGGGGTGGGAGTGGGAGAGCGGCGAGGAGGGGCGATCTGTGGTTCAGCTCCATCCCTCTGCGCTGGAGGAGGGATCAGGAGCCTTGCTTCCCCAGATGCTGTGCCCATTTACTGGGGTCTGTTAGGGTCGCCTAAGGAGGTACGTACGCACGAGGCCAAAAGTGGTAAGGGTTATAAATGTATTAGGTCCTCTGGGTCCCAGATGGGCTGAGCCCCCAAATGGTACCAATACCCAGGGGTGGGGAGACATAGGTTTTATTTGTTTATTTATTTATTTACTTACTTATTTATTTTTAAATATTTTAAATTGATTTCAGAGAGGAAGGGAGAGAGATAGAAACATCAGTGATGAGAGAGAATCATTGATCGGCTGCCTCCTGAATGCCTTACGCTGGGAATTGAGCCCACAACCTGGGCATGTGCTCTGACTGGAAATCAAACCGTAACCTTCCTGGTTCATAGGTCCATACTCAACCACTGAGCTGCACCAGCCAGGCTTAAAGAACTCCAGGCAGGCTTTTTGGAGGGACACTTTCTGGGTGGGTCCAGATCCTGGGAAAGTTCGGAGGGGAAGGTTAATGGTTTTAGCAATGGAATATAGTCTGAGCAAAGGGGAATGATGTTGTGAAGGTCAGTTCCTAGGGGAGGGGGTATCGATTCAATTATTTGATCAGACCTAACAGGGTCCTCCTAGCAAATTATTAGTGTTGGGAAGGGGAAAAAGTCTAGGTTTATTAAGCATCTATTACTTGTTCATTAATTACAGGATCTACTTTAATCTTCCCACTTATCTTTATGCCCATTTTACAGATAGGGCACACGGAGGCTCCAGGAAATCAAGTCACTTGCCCCAGGAAGACAGCCAGTAAGTAGCCAAACTGTCCAACTCTTCCACTACCAGTTTACCTGCCCAGCCCCTGGCTCCCCTGGGTTCCAACCCAGATTACCCTACTTTCAGTGCCAGCAGTTTGGCCGCTGAGACACTCAGATACCAGCTGCGCCTTTTCCAGACTGCATTTCTTTGAAGAGAACATTTAACTTCCCCTCTTGCTCTGGTCCAGAAACTAACACATGCATTGATTTCGTTTCACTGCTCACACCACTTCCTCCTACGCGGGGCTGGACCCCGAGGGCTGAGCCTTAATATCTCTAACTAGCCTGCTGCCCAGCCCTGGACCGGGGCCTGCCTGTGTCCACGACAGGGGACCAGCCCTGGCTGAGCAGCCACGCGTGTGTGGCTGTGTAACTGGGTGCTCCCTTGCTCCTGGAGCACATGTGGACCCCGCCTCATCCTTCTTCGAGGACTCAGAGGGAGTGGGAGCTCCCCGTGCCCTGCCTCTGGCTCCCTAGGGACCCCGGGCAAGTCACCTGAGCCACAGGGCCTTGGTTTCCTCCTCCGGAAAGTGAGCGAGTTGGAACAGAGGAGTCCAGGGCCCGCTGATGGGATGTATGCAAGAGGGTGGCCCCTGGGTGCAGGCAGAACCGCACTTGTCACTGCTGCCTGGTGAGGAGACTGGAGGGGGGAGAAGCTGAGCAGGCACACCCGAAGGGCCTCAGCCTGCAGGACACAGTACAGACTCGCACACCGCAGGCCCACGTTTCCCATTACCCTCGGGAGGCGAAAGAAAAACACCAGTCCGGGGAGGAGGAAAAAGTCCCTGCAGAGGCAGGAACCCCACCCAGGAAAAGTGACTAACCCAGTGGAGGCTGGCGCAGGGCGGACAGCCAGCCTGAGGCTGGTGAGTGCAACAGGCTGGCCGGCGGGCGTGGCTTTCCTGTCCCAGTGGCTCTGCTGCTGGTGGATGCCAATCCTGGGGGACGGGCTGGCAGCTGGC
>NW_006290778.1:1412097-1432843 GCF_000327345.1 Myotis davidii
GAAGGAAGTGAGGCTGGGGTGGGGCAGGAAGGGAGGAAGCAGAGCTGGAAAGTAGAAGCAGAAGCCGCGCTGCGAAAGGTGAAAGGGGGCTAGCCGGGACCCTCGGTGTGGGGGTGGGGGGCACGGGGCTGGCTGCCGGGGTCTGGAAGGAGACGCAGGTCACCGGGAGCCACTTTGTCCTGGCAGCTTTCTGCCAGGCTCCAGGGCCTCACCTGGCAGGAGCCAGCAGCCGCTGGAGGAGATGGGTTGGGATCAGGGTCCTGACGGGGAGCTCCTGCGTGGGGCCTCGTCCTGGGGTGAGTGCTGGTGACAGCCTCCCGACTGAGGCCGCCTCCCCGAGTGACGGGACCCCAGAAGGCCCTCAGCCGGCCTGGAAATGCATTCAGACTTGAGGTCACCTGTCCCCAAGCCTGGACTGTGGGGTGACTGTAGAGTGACTGGGGGAGGGGCCCAAGCTGGCCAAGCATTTGAATTCCAGATCCTGCCGAGGGTCTGCTGGCCGCCTGGGGTGCGGTGAGGGGGGCTGAAGGGGGAGGGGGGGTCCTATTGGTATCCGGGGAAAGCGCACCGCCCAGGAGCCTCTGCACCCAGCTCATGGGAATGCCGCTGTTCCGGGCTGGGTCTGGTGTTGTCTGGGGGGAGTGGTGGGGACTGTTCCATTTCACAACCAGGGACACACTGGGACTGGGAGGTGAAGGGACCTGTTGGGGATCAGTGGAATCAGGGAGCAAGGATACAACAGAGGACTTTGGTCATTGTGACAGCCTCCAGGCATTGCCTGAAATGTAAGCATGTCAGCAAGCCCCCCCCCCCGCCCCCCAGGCTCCAGGGCATGCACCCCACCCCGACCCATGACAGTCCGACTGGATCCCTGGTCCTGCCTTCTGCCGCGCCTGCTCCAGCCTGTCTCACTCTGTTCAGTCCTGTGTTCTCAGGCTCCGTTCTGGTCTAATAGTCGGAGCCCCTGCTGGGTAGCATTAGGTTCCTTCTAAGGCTGACGACTGGGATTCTGTGCCATCCCCCACCCAGGGGCCGTCTGCCTGCGGTCCCACTGGCTGTGATGGCGGCTCCCTGCTCCACGGCCCCTCCAGGCAGGCCAGGGCCACAGGCTGTGCTTCATTTCTGCACCGCCCCACCCCCACCTCCCGTCCTGCCCGGGGCCAAACTCCCAGCTCAGACCTTGAATGGCACCGAGTAGAGCCTGTCAGGGCTGCATGAGGAATGCAGGGCCCTCAGGCCTGACCCTCCTCTGGCTGAGCCATGAGGCGGTCAGGTGCTGCTCTACCGGAGCTACAGGCAGGGACTGAACTGCATGGTCCCAGGTGAGAGGGCTGGGAACTCCCAGAGAAGGCGCAGGCCACGGAATGTCCTGGAAGGCTCCTGGGACTTGATATGGGCCTGGAGATGTGGAGGGGCTTTGATGGACTTGAGGGAGGAGGTGCGCACTGAGGAGGCTCCAGGAACTGTGGGCTTGGGCAGAGAGGCTGGGAGGGACTGAGAGTGAAAGGCCGGAGGTGAGGTAGATCTTGTGGGTGAGGCTGGAGCCTCAGGCTGTGGGGTGGGGACCTGAAGGGGTAGCTGGGGGGAGGGGGATGTCAGCTCTGACCAGTGCCCAAGAGGCACCTGGAATTTCTCAGTCTGATTTTAACTGGTCTGCTATGGGGCCTGCGACATTGGGATTTTTTACAGCCCCCCAGGGGATTCTATGTGCAGGCGAGTGTGAGGCCCGGCTCTGGGCAGCTCACTGGCAGCATCGGAATCACCTGGAACATACATTCAGCGTGCTGGCGCATGGGCCCCCTGCGGACCTGTGGCATCCAAGTCTCCAGCCTGGGGTTGGGGCATCCCTGTTTTTGTCTTGTTTTGTTTTTAATATATTTTTTAAAATATATTTTATTGATTTTTTTTTTACAGAGATGAAGAGAGAGGGATAGAGAGTTAGAAACATTGATGAGAGAGAAACATCGATCAGCTGCCTCCTGCACACTCCCCACTGGGGATGTGCCCGCAACCAAGGTACATGCCCTTGACCGGAATTGAACCCAGGACCCTTGAGTCCTCAGGCTGACGCTCTATCCACTGAGCCAAACCGGTTAGGGCTTGTTTTTAGTATTTTTATTGATTTTAGAGAGGAAGGGGAAGGGAGAGAGAGATAGAAACATCAATGATGAGAGAGAATCATTGATTGGCCGCCTCCTGCACGCCCCCTACTGGGGATCGAGCCCAGACCTCCTGGTTCATGGGTTGATGCTCACTCAACCTTTGAGCCACACTGGCTGGCTGGCCACCCCTGTTTTTATAAGATCCTGAGGTCATTCTAATGGGCAGCCACGGTGGAGAGCCAGGGTGATGACGGAGCAGGCAGCCCAGCCCCTTTCATCAAGACCCTGCAGTGGCTCTCCGAGGCCTGTGGGCTGCCTGCTTTTGAGTTGTGGCCTGAGCTCTCAGATCAGTATCTCAGAATGAAAAATAGCAAAGCTGACATTGGTCCGCTTGGTCACGCCATCTCTGTTCCACACTCGCCCACTGGCTTGGGCTCGGGCAGTGGCCTCACCACGTCAGGCCTGAGTCACAGGCTCCTGCCTGTTGCAGGGGATGTGGGCACAGCATGTGACTCTGTGGGACAGAGAAGTGGTACAGGTTCCTGCTCCAAACCTCTCCCTCACCGCCTCCCCTCACTGGGGAAGGGTGGTTCCAAAACATGCCTTCAGCTATGTTGTAAGTTAAAGAGGGGGAAAGGAAAGTCGTAATTCACATGGTATCTTCTACCCATAGCCACTGCTCCTGTTTCTCCCTGTTTGCTCTTCAGACTCAACACCCCCTGCTCTTCTAGCCACTTCCCCCCCTACACACACACACACACACACACACACACACACACACACACACACACAGACTTTTCTCTGCTTCCCCAGCTCCCAAGAATCTCCTGATGGTGCCAGTTTGCCTCTTCGCCCTGAAATTCCCAGTCCCTTACCCTGCACCACTGGCGCTCGCCTTACAAAAATGCTGTTCAGCTGTGGGAGTGGCCCAGTTGGCTGAGCATCGTCCTGTGGACAGAAAGGCTGCCTGTTCGATTCCTGGTCAGGGCACATATCTGGGTTGTGGGTTCTAACCCCAGTTGAGTATGTACAGAAGGCAGCCAATTAATGTTTCTCTCTCACATCAATGTTTCTGTTTCCTCTCTCTCTCTCCCTCTCCATCTCCCTCTCCCCCTCTCCCTCTCCATCTCCCTCTCCCTCCCCCTCCCTCCCCTCTGCCCGCCTCTTTCTAAGCATGTCCTCCAGTGACTATTAAAAAAATTTTTTAAATGCATAAATAAGTGGAACAACAATTTGATGTTTCTCTCTCAAATGTTTTAAAATGCTAATTGTTTTGCAGTACTTGCTGGTGTGGGCTCTGCACTTTAAGCCAAAAAAAAGAAACCCTGTAGGAATGGGAACATATGAAAGAGACAGTGAGTGAAGCTGTAGTTACTGCATTTGCTGAATTTTTATTTGTATTTTTTAAAAATATATTTTATTGATTTTCCACAGAGAGGAAGGGAGAGGGACAGAGAGCTAGAAACATCGATGAGAGAGAAACATCGATCAGCTGCCTCCTGCACATCCCCTACTGGGGATGTGCCCGCAACCCAGGTACATGCCCTTGACCGGAATCGAACCTGGGACCTTTCAGTCTGCAGGCCGACGCTCTATCCACTGAGCCAAACCAGTTTCGGCTATTTATGCATTCATTGGTTGATTCTTATATGTACCCTGACCCGGGATTGAACCAAAAACCTTGGCATATCGAGATGACTCTCTAATCAACTAGCTCAGCCGTGGGCAAACTACGGCCCATGGGCCGGATCCGGCCCATTTGAAATGAATAAAACTAAAAAAAAAAAAAAAGACCGTACCCTTTTATGTAATGATGTTTACTTTGAATTTATATTAGTTCACACAAACACTCCATCCATGCTTTTGTTCCGGCCCTCCGGTCCAGTTTAAGAACCCATTGTGGCCCTCGAGTCAAAAAGTTTGCTCACCCCTGAACTAGCTACTAGTCCAGCGTGCATTGGCTGAATTTTTAAAAAGTTAATATATGTTTAAAGTACTTCCTTTAGCATTTTTTCCCCTTGAATAATGTTTGTCCCCAAAAGGTTACTGTTACTGACCTACAGAGTAAAGATGATGTTCGTCATTCTGGCATTTGAAGGGAGCTGGGTACATACTAGTGGAAATGACAGCTGATGCCCCAGAGAAGGTATTAAGTTTAATGTTAGCTTTAGGGTCTTTTGTTTTTCTGGGTTTTGTTTGTTTTTGGTAGACACATTTTATCAGGTTAAGGAAGTTTGCTAAAAGTTTGTTTTTGTTTGTTTATTTTTTGTTTTGATAATGGGCCAGGGCTTTGAAAGTTGTGTTTTTTTTAAAAAAATTATATTTATTTCAGAGAGGAAGGGAGAGGGAGAGAAAGAAACATCAATAATAAGAGATAATCATTGATCAGCCGCCTCCTGCATGCTCCACACTGGGTTGGGGGGTGGGGATCTAGCCCACAACCCAGGCATTTGCCCTGACTGGAAATCGAACCATGACCTCCTGGTTCATAAGTTGACACTAAAACCACTGAACCATGTTGGGCAAAATTTTTTTTCTTAAAAATCAGGAATGGATATAGAATCCTGCTAACCTGCTTTTTTTGCATCTGTTGAGATAAAAGTAAAGAAATAGTTAATAGGGTGTATTACATTGATTGATTTTCAGATGTTAAACCAACACTGCATTCCTGGGATAAACCTTCATTAGTCATATGTTTTATTCTTTATATGATGGCATTCCATATGCTAAAATTTTGTTAATATTTTTGTGCCTTGTGTTCATGAGTGATATTGGTCTAATTTTCTTTGCTGTAATATATTTATTTGATTTTGTTCTATCAAGATAATGCTGGCAGCATAGGATAAATTGAGAAGTGGTCTCTTTTCTGAAAGAGTTTGTATACTTGGTATTATGTTTTCCTTAACTTTTTAGTAGAACATGTCTTGACTTGGAATTTATTTGGGGTGGGGGAGGACTTTTTAAGTACAAATTCAGTTTGTTTAGTAGATATTAGAACTATGCAGGTAATCTAAGTATTCTTAAGTGAACTTTCATAATTTGTATCCTTCAAGAAATTTGCCCATTTTTATATACGTTGTTGAATATATCAGCATAAAGTTTTTGTAAGTCTTTATCCCGTTAATATCTGCAGACTCTGTAGTGATATCATCTTTCTCATTTCTGTATTGGGAATCTGTGTCTATTATTTTTCCTAACCAGTTTGTCTAGAAGTTCATCAATTTTATTGATATTTTTCCAAAACCAGCTTCAATTATTTTCTCTATTTTTTTTTGTTTTCTATTAATTTCTGCTCTTATTTATTAATCCTCATTGAATGAGTGAGGGTTTTTCCCCCCATTGATTTTAGAGAGCGTGGAAGGGAGTGGGAATGGGGAGGAACAGAGGGGGGTGGGGAAGAAAGAGAGAAAGAGAAAGAGAGAGAGAAACATCAGTGTGACAGACACACCAATTGGTTGCTTCCCACAAGCGCCCTGACCAGGGGTGGGGTTTGGACCTGCAACCCAGGTATGTGCCTTTGACCAGGAATCTAACCGAATACCCTCTGGTGCACAGGCTGATGCTGTAACCACTGATCACACCAGCCAGCTCTGCTCTGAATTTTATTTATTTATTTATTTTTTTAAATATATTTTATTGATTTTTTCCAGAGAAGAAGGGAGAGGGATAGAGAGTTAGAAACATCGATGAGAGAGATCAAACAGCTGCCTCCTGCATGCCCCCCAGTGGGGATGTGCCCGCAACCAAGGTACATGCCCTCGACCGGAATCGAACCTGGGACCCTTGAGTCCGTAGGCCGACGCTCTATCCACTGAGCCAAACCGGTTCGGCCTGAATTTTACTTTTTATCATTTTGGGTTTAATTTGCTTTTTTATTTTTATTTTTGGTGGAAACGCGTGTCGTTGATTTTAGACTTTATAACATAAGCAGTTATTGCTTAGAGAGCTGCATTCCAGCCCCATGCCATGCCCAGGTCTGGAGGCAGAAGAGGGGTGTGGCTTAGTGGTCACAGCATGGGGAAGACACTGGCCCCGGAGCCAGACACCCAGTTTCCCTGCCCCTTACTAGCTGTGTGGCTGGGGACTTAGGCTCTCTGAGCTTCGGGTTCTCTGCCAGCATCATGGAGCCAGATTTAATCTCTCCTGCTCTTGGAGATGAAGTAGCTGATGAACATGAAACCACTTGGCCAACGTGGAGGGCCGCTCCAGACCACTGGGAAGGGTGGTCGTCATGACATTTGTAATAATAACGGCGTCTTCTCTCGTTCCAGGTCTGGAAACAGCATGTACACACCCATCCCCCAGAGGTAGGCTGTGCACCCCATTCCCTCCCACCCCTCCCCTCCTTCATTTCCAAGGCCGCCTCTCCTCCCAGCACTCCTCCCCCAGCATCCCTCCTCCCAGCACTCCTCCCTCAGCATCCCTCCTCCCCACATCCCAGTCCCTAGGCCTCCCCAAGTCTCTCTGCTCCAGGCCGCTCCTCCCGGGCTCTGGTCCCTGCCAACCCCCTCTCCTCCCACAGCAGCTCTCCATTCTCGACATCAGTGCAGGAGCCCGGCCTGTACGTATGGCGGGTGGAGAAGATGAAGCCGGTGCCCGTGGCCCCCGAGAACCAGGGCGTGTTCTTCTCGGGGGACTCCTACCTGGTGCTGTACAACGGCACGGAGGAGTTCTCCCACCTGCACCTGTGGATAGGTGAGGGCCTGCAGGGCAGGGGGGTCGGGCCCCGAGGGTGGCGAGGGTCTCACGGGCCTGGCCCTGCCCCCTCCCACCGCCCCAGGCCAGCAGTCCTCGCGGGATGAGCAGGGAGCCTGCGCGGTGCTGGCCGTGCACCTCAACACGCTGCTGGGGGAGCGGCCCGTGCAGCACCGCGAGGTGCAGGGCAACGAGTCCGACCTCTTCATGAGCTACTTCCCGAGGGGCCTCAAGTACCAGGTCAGCCCCTGCGCTTCTCTCGAGCCCAGCCCCTTCCGGCTGGTGCTCACCCTGCAGAAGGCCCGGTGTCCTCGGGGCTGGGTCTGCCCGTCTCCCGTGGGAGGGGGTGCGGAGGGCGCCGGCCCCGCCAGCCCTCTGAGGCCGGCCATCTGGGCTGCAGGAAGGCGGCGTGGAGTCGGCATTTCACAAGATCTCCGCAGAGGCCGCCCCAGAGGCCATCAGGAAGCTGTACCAGGTGAAGGGGAAGAAGAATATCCGCGCCACCGAGCGGGCGCTGAGCTGGGACAGCTTCAACACCGGGGACTGCTTCATCCTGGACCTGGGCCAGGTGGGCAGGCAGGGCGGACCGACCGCTCTGTTGGCACCGTCCTTTGGAAGGGCAGGGGCCGGGAGGCCAGGGAGAGGGAGAGCAGCTGAGCAGCGGTAAGTCCGCTCCCAGTGGGGCCACTCCCGCCATTAGAAACATCTGTGTGTTCAGGACAGAAACCTCCCTCATCCTTTCACTCAGGGAGTCTGATGGCCGCTCTGAGCCAGCCCGGGGTCCACTGATTGCTTGCCCTGGGGAGGCAGCCATGACAGGCCTGGCCTGTCACTTGCAGTCATCTATGGCAGGATGTGGTGAGAGAGAGAAAGGGAGAGGGAGAGAAACATCTATGTGAGAAGGTAACATCAATCGGCGGTCTCCTGCACGCCTCCTATCAGGGATCAAGCCCACAACCTGGGCATACGCCCTGATTACAATCGAACCAGCAACCTTTCGGCACCCGGGGACGATGTCCAAGCTGGACCACATCTTGTGGTGCCGAAGATTTGGGGCAGAAATGGAAGGAGGACTAAAAGCAATGAGATGAAGGCAGGAGGACCAGCTCGAGAGAGGGGATGAGGGCTGTGCCTGGCAGGGGTGCCGGTAGGAAGCTCAGGGATGGCATTCACTCATTCATTCATTCATTCATTCACTCACTCATTCATTCATTCATTCATTTTGTGCCTAAATATGTGTCCGTCTCTGTTTGAGCACTGGGCATACAGCAATGAACAAAGCAAAGCAAAACGAAAACACTCATGTCCTAATGAAGCTTACTGTCTAGTCAGGGGAGAGATTATACACAAGATAGAGATGTTGAAATGTCCGCTGATAAGTGATGTGGAGAGAAGTAAGGCGGGGGGAGGCGAGGGGTGGGGATCACCATGCTCAGAGAAGCCTTCTTTCCCCGGCCTCCCCCTTCCCGCCAGAACATCTTCACCTGGTGCGGGGGGAAGTCCAACATCCTGGAGCGCAACAAGGCGCGGGACCTGGCCCTGGCCATCCGGGACAGCGAGCGGCAGGGCAAGGCCCGGGTGGAGATCGTCAGCGACGGGGAGGAGCCTGCCGAGATGATCCAGGTGGGGGGGCTGTGGGGTTGGGAGGCCTCTGCTGGGGAGCTGGGAGACGGCTATGACTGGCTGGGGGCCAGAGGGCCGTCAGTGGAGGGCTGGGTGGGGCGTCGTAGCCGCTGTTCGTGGCTCGTTCACAGGGTGCCTCGGTGTGGTTCAGAGTAAAGTACCCCTGTGGGCGGATGGACCAGCGGCCTGGCAGGTGGGGTGGCCGGGACCCAGCCCTCATCTGTGCCGGGTGCCCTCGTGCAGGACCGTTTGCCCCACCCGAGGCCGTGGCCCTGGGCGTAACGGGTTGGGAAGGTCTGGGACGGGTGCCAGGAATCCCTGGGAACCTGGTCTTCCCTGACTCCGGCAGGTCCTGGGCTCCAAGCCTGCTCTGAAGGAGGGCAACCCTGAGGAGGACCTCACAGCGGACCAGACGAATGCCCACGCTGCGGCTCTGTATAAGGTGGGCGTCCGGGGCCTGCCCTGGGACCGGGCAGGGGTGGGTGCAGCGGGGGCTGAGGGAGAGGAGGCACAGTGCGAAGTCTGGGCTGGGCTGGGAGGGAGAGGAGGATGGGAAGGTGGGTGTCGGGCCCTCCTGGGGAGATAGATGTACTCCGCTTCCGGCCATTCTTGGAGCAGGACATCTGACAATGTCGAGCTTTGCGTTTGTCATGTGGAATCCACTTACTTTCCACATGGATTTGGGGCTCTGGGCTGCAGTGGTGAGGGTGATGGGAGGCCTGGGGCTGCCTGGATTTGCCCAGCAGAGCCTCCTCCTTGTCCCGTCTGCTTCCCTGGCCTGGGCTGTGGGTGGGGCCGTGGTGCAGGGAGGCAGCCTCTGCCCTGGACCCTGGACGGAGGTTAGGACTGTGTATGGGGGGAGGGTGATCCAGCATGGCTCTGTCAGCCTAAAAATAGCCTTTCAAACTGAGAGGCAACAGGCATTTTTTAAAAATATATTTTATTGATTTTTTACAGAGAGGAAGGGAGAGGGATAGAGAGTTAGAAACATTGATGAGAGAGAAACATCAATCAGCTGCCTCCTGCACACCCTCTACTGGGGATGTGCCACAACCAAGGTACATGCCCTTGACCGGAATCAAACCTGGGACCCTTCAGTCCACAGGCCGACGCTCTATCCACTGAGCCAAACCAGTCAGGGCAGCAACAAGCATTTTATTTGAGGTCAAAGGAATAGCTATTTGGGAGACACGGATGCAGGCAGAAGCCCAAATAGGGTTCCGGCTAGGAGACAACGAAGGCATTGCTGTTGGAACAGATATCAGTGATGCTCATTCTGAATGTTTTAACTTTCAGTCTTCATAGTCACCGGTCCAGTCCTCCTCATATCTGCTTTCTTGTTATCTTGGCAAAGGGTTCTTTGAAACAGTGTTGCGGGGCCCAGCCTAAAGGTTACTCTGTCCTATTGAAGGTGTGAGGTGTGTGTGCGGGGCAGCTCCTCTGGGACCTCAGCTTGGGCTCCGTGTGCGAGGGGCTGTGCTGACACTGTCCCTGCACACCCTCCCCAGGTCTCTGACGCCACCGGGCAGATGAACCTGACCAAGGTGGCCGACGCCAGCCCCTTCGCCATGGAGTTGCTGATACCCGATGACTGCTTTGTGCTGGACAACGGGCTCTGTGGCAAGATCTACATCTGGAAGGGTATGTGGGCATCCCTGCGCCAGGCGGAGGCTGGCCTGCTCCGACCCCACAGGCTGATACTCTGGGCCTGCCCTCAGGCTCCAGGCCTCTCTTTTCTGTTCCCACCCCCTAATTCTGAAACTTGAGCAGGATTGCAGGAGGGCTGAGGGCCCGTGAAGACAGATGGCTGGACACCCCCCATTCTGATTCACTAGGCACTGGGGCGGAGGTGTGGGGGTGTGGGGGGGAACCTGGGAAGCTCCCAGGACCCTGGTCCTGCCATCCTGCCTTGAGGAACGACAGGCCTTTTAGATAAACCGGCTCACTTTATGCCATGGGCAGTGAACTGGGAGAACTTGTCTGGTTGGACACGGAAGCCCTGTTGTCAGAGCCTGTCCCTCGGTCTGACGCTGCAGTGTTGAGGCGAGCTGAGTGTCTGAGCGGGCCTGGCAGCTCCGTTTCTTCTCCACGCTTGTCTGTTCATGTCTTACCTCCCTGGCCAGGTCATAAACGCCTTGAAAGCAGAAACCATATCATCTCTAGTGTCTTGATGGTATATTTGTTCAACCAAGGCCAAGACACACCCGCAGTCCCAGCCTGGTCAGGAAGATAGAGAGGGTTGGGTGTTCGAAGTGTGGCTGCTGCTGGGCAGTAATGCCATTGCTTCAGGGCAGGGCCTGGAGCAGCAAGCAGCCTGGCAGGTTAAAGTGTGTGTGTGTGGGGCGGGGGGGGGAGGGGGCGAGATGCCTTTTCCCTCCTACCACAGGGCTCCTTCCCACCGAACCAAGTCCAAGCATGGGGGAAGGGGTGGGGAGGCTGGTGTGCAGACCTCCATGGGAACATAATTAACCCCAAGCAAAGAACCAAACAATTCAGGGAAGAGAAACCAGAGAAGAAAAAATGAATTTGCCAGCCAGGAAGATATCTGGTGGGTCGCTGGTCAAATCACAGAGAAGGGTACGCCACATTAAGTTAGATAATTTGTAGCTAACTGCATTGTATAGCCTGGTTGGTGTTGTCACCAAACAGGGGCACTAAAGCCAGTACTATGGCACTGGCTTTTTAAAATATATATATATTTATTGATTTGAGAGAGAAGGGGAGAGGGAGAGAGTGAAATAGCAATGTGAGAGAAACATTGATCAGATTGGTTGCCTGCCGTATGCACCCCGGCCTGGGATCAAACCACAAACCGGTATGTGCCCTGACTGGGAATCGAACCCGTGACTTTTCAGTGCACGCTCAACCAACTGAGCCACACCGGCCAGGGCAGCACTGACTTTTGAGAAAAGAAAAAAAAGATTTATTGGGAAGTCAACCAGCAAGGAGATAGGAAGCAAGCCTCAAACTGCCTCCCAGATCGAGGGTTGGGGGGCAGGGGTAGCGTAAGGGAAGAACAGTCTGGCGCGTGGAGGGCTGGCCGGGCAGGTTTCAATCGGAGGGTTTCAGCGCCGGATCGTTCTGGACAACAGACCCTTAGATTCTGAAAGGACTCAGATGATCAAGTTCCGGTCAAGTCTCAGCTTTTTGGTTCCAGGAGGTTGGGGGTGAAACTTTGGTTCTGGGTGTTGCTATGTATAGATCAAAATTCTCTCCTGTTGACCCCAGTACGTATCTTGTTAGAATGGGGGTAAGGCCAGCTTGCTGGTTCTGCAGTTACAGTGTTAATGAACGAAATTCAACGCAGTCGATGTACAGATTGTGAATCAGGCTGCTTCCCGTCCAGTAAACGGAAGGGTACCGAGAGGCGCTGTGCAGATGGAAGGCTTCTCTTGGGGGACAAGGAAGTGAGAAGAGTGGATTATTCCAGACCAGGGCACCTTCTCTTGGGAGAGATGGGGGAGACCTTAACAGGCAGATGCCTCACTAGTGCTCACCAGGAAATTCCGGACGATGGATTTCAGAATTCCACTCCTGGGAGAGGCGGGCACTGCAGTGAGGCTAGGCCCTGAGTCTCGCGGGGTTTACCACAAGGGATTCCATTTGGGTCTGTCTGTCTTTAGCACTGGAGAGCCAACCACAGTTGACAATATTGTTGCCCTGGAAAATGCCTTAAGCTGGAGCCCACGTGTGTTAAGGGACTGCCGCTAGGAGAGAATGGATGGCTCTGGGGTCTTCCTTCTTATCTCTTAGTTGGCATCACTGCTAGGCCTGTGTCAGCTAGCTGGCATTATGGGAGTGAGACTGGGGTCAGTCACACCCTTTGTCCTAGTCGGCTGTGCAGTGAAGGCGTGATAACAGAACGTGGCAGGCTCAGGAGGCCAGGGGCCTGGGGTGGGGCCATGGCTCTAACGCCATGAATGTCCCCGGGTCTGATGGAGTGTTCAGAGTGGGCAGAAGGGCATCTTTCATCTGGCTCAGCTGCCAGGCTGGGAGAAGCCTCAAGGGGCTGACTCCATACCTCCGGAGAGCTCAGCATTCTTATCACCTCCTGGCCCATTCATTCATTCATTCATTCATTTATTAAATATATCTTTATTGATTTCACAGAGGAAGGGAGAGGGGAGAGAGATAGAAACATCAATGATGAGAGAGAATCATTTATCAGCTGCCTCCTGCATGCTCCCTACTGGGGATCAAACCCGGGCATGTGCCCCTGACCGGAATCGAACCCGGGACCCTTCAGTCCGCAGGCCGATGCTCTATCCACTGAGCCAAACCGGCTAGGGCTGGCCCATTTATTTTTAAAGTTGCCAACTATTCTGGGGACCCCCTGAAATTTCTTCAAGAAAAATGGCATGTGGACTAGAGAGGGTTCCTGATCTTTTGCAACCTCTCCGTTCTGTGGTCCAGGGCGAAAAGCTAACGAGAAGGAGCGGCAGGCGGCCCTCCAAGTGGCCGAGGGCTTCATCTCCCGCATGCGGTACGCCCCAAACACGCAGGTGAGGAGACACCGTGCCCCTGACCCTCTGCCTGGGACACTCCCTTGACCTGCTGCCACTCAGACGGGACAGAAGGGCAGGAAAGCCTCGGGCAGTGAGGGACAACCTGGCCTCCCTACCAGACCCACCCAGCGGGGGAAGCTCTTCTCTATCCTTGAAAAACTTAAAGTAAATGTGATTTTCCAAGAGGGTGTTGGGCAGCACTCCCCCGGGAGCCGGTGAGCCTCTGAACAGCTTGTGCACTTCTGGGCCACCGCCCCAAGCTGGTACCACCCCTTCTCACCCCAGCGTGGTGACTCTACAAGTCATTCAAGCCATTTCGCGGAGAGTTGGTAAGGCTCATCTGTAATTGGCACGTCTCGCAAACTGTTTCCTACATCCTGGGAGCAGTCTGTCTCCTCAGCCGTGACCTGTAATCTTTCCCAGCTCTTATCACCTTGCGGGAGCATCCTTGGCCTGGACAGCAAGTGGACTGAGGCCTGGTGCCTAGCCTGCCCCCTCCCCACCCCCCACCCCATCCCCCGCATTGTCCTTCCCTGGTAGAGGCAGAGATGGCATCCTTGTGAGCAGGTCTCCCCCTGTTGTCCCTGCAGGTGGAGATCCTGCCCCAGGGCCGAGAAAGTCTCATCTTCAAGCAATTCTTCAAGAACTGGAAGTGAGAGGGCCGTCTCGCTGCGCACCCCCCGCCTGCTTGTTCTTCCTCCTGCTGCCCGGTCAGTGCCGAGGTGCCCTGCAGATGTTCAATAAAGGAGACAAGTGCTTTCCCCGCTCTCCGCCTGCACTGCTGCCCCGGGCTCGCTCTCCCCGCCCCACCTGCTCACCGGGCTCATTCCTATGCTGCGGTAGAGTGGGATCCAGGGGACACGTTCTCCCCTCCGAGGGGCCTGCGCTGGCTTTGCAGGATTAAGGCAGAGGGGCCGGGAGTCCCAGTGGGCCTGGCAGGTACTGCTCTGAACCCAACAGGGAGGTGGCCCAGCGCCAGGCTCAGGATCACTTGCAGCCAGAGGCTTCAGATCAGTCTCACGTTCCCAATTGGGAGAAGGTCGTGGCAACTGGCTGGGGCTGCCTCTCCGTCCGAGCCAGCATTTCCTCAGCTGCCCCAATGAGCCACTGCTTCCGAATGACGCACGCTCGCCAGGCAACAGCACCACCTTCCCTCCTGGGCAGAAGTCTGGCTTGTCACTTCACGGCACATTGTGTCACGTGTTACCTGGGCCCGAGTTCATGCTCTTGCGTAATAGGTGGTGGCTGGAATATCAAAGCGGCTAGATCGCTAAATAAGGGGAGAACGGAGTTGCCCCAAAGTGGTCCCATCCTGAGCACATGACCCAGGGGGACGAGCGAGGCAGGGCCGTGTGAGCTTCGACCAGAGTGCGAGGCCTGGCACATCTGTGCTGACCCAAGCTCACCCCTGGGCCCTCGGGGCTGTGCGGCTTCAGAGCTGACATGCTTGCTCTTTCCAGTCAAAATGGAAATTCTAATCAAGTTCATCTTGTTGATTTTGTGCCAAGAGGCATAAAAAATCAGCTCCCTGGATATCCGCCTTTTTCTGCACAGTCGTCCACCTGACAGCCGACACAGAGCAGTACCAGGGGGCGTTTTTTAAAGGGCACTACTCTGCTATCTTGACTGGAAGCTTCAGGGATGATTTTTAAAAGGGGGAGTTAGGGGCTGCACCAAATCTGTAGTTCTCACACCTTTAGGGTTGTGAAGCATATTAAGTCTCCCATGAAAGGCCTGGGCAGGCCCTTCCCTGCCCAAAACTGCAGATTAAGATTTTTGTATCTACTTTTTCATTTTTTAAAATTTTTATTTAAATTCTCACCCAAGAATATTTTTTTTATTGACTTTTAGAGAGAGTGGAAGAGAGAGGGACAAAAAGCAGTATCAATGTGAGAGAAACACATGGATTGGTACCAGGGCCTGGGCCAGGGAGGAGCCTGACACTGAGGTACATGCCCTTGCCCAGAATCGAACCTGAGACCCTTCGATCTGCAGGCCAACGCTCTATCCACTGAGCCAAACTGGCTAGGGCTTTGCATCCATCTACTTTCAGAGTTTTTAGAGACTAACACCGGTCCCCCCTTCCCCCGCACCGGCCCCACTCCAAACAGTCCATCAACAGAGCTTGATCCCTGGACTGTTACTGCTGTGAGCGCTCCGCTGTCTGGAGGGTGCGGGAAGAGGGCACCTGAGAGGCCCATTTGGCCGGGCCCTGGCAGTGATCAGACTGGGCATGCATCAGGTCTGCGAGAAGCTGGTCTCAGCGCAGGTGGAAGGAACCTGACACCTAAGTGGAGGCTGGGCTGCGGCCCTTCTGCCTTCCCACCCACCCATCTCCCTGCATCTCTGCGGTCAGCTAAGCCCAGGCTGGAGGAAGGATTAGTTCAGTCGGGCAAAGATGACACAGGCACACTGCAGGGCCCACTGCCAGCCCCGCCCCCAAGGCATCCTGCTGACAACCCCACCCCTGTGATGGCCCCACCTCCAGAGGGTCAGCCTTGGAGAGGCCTGCAGGGGCTAACAGGGTCTTCCACGCTCTACCTGAGTGAGGGCAGAGGACAGGAGAGCAGTGTCCTGGGGCCCCGGCCCCAGGTCAGGATTCCCTGGCCTGGAGGCTGTTTTGTGAATGAAGGAACAGCCAGCTTCCCCAGAAACAAATGCAGGAAAAAAACCAGTGTGGGCACTTCATACCAGTCCATCTTTTGTTGTTGTTAATCCTCACCTAAGGATATTTTTCCATTGATTTTTAGAGAGAGTGGGAGGGGGAGACACTGAGCAGCATTGATGTGAGACACATCAATTGGTTGCCTCCTGCATGTACGTGACCAGGCTGGGGATTCAGCCTGCAGCCCAGGTACATGCCCTGGACCGGAATCAAACTCGGGACCCTTCAGTCCATGGGCCAATGCTCGATACAGTGAGCCACACTGGCTAGGGCACACCAGTCAATCTTACCTCGCCCACTGGTTAGAGTCTCTGGACCCAGAGTGCAGGGTGCACGTCATGTGAACTCAGTGGGAGTTTGGTGAGGGCACAGCGCCCTCTCCGGGAGCCCTGGCCAGGGCCTTCACCCGGTAGAAGTGCCAGGCTCTAGCAGGGCTCAGGGAAGGGACAAGGCTAGTCTTGGAGGAAACACATGGAAACCTTAACCCAGAACAATTCTTTTATTCAATAACTTCTGATTTCCTCCTTCCCCCAACCAGGCTAGAAAACCATCTGTGATGGGCACCGCACAACCTCCATGGGAAGCCCGGCCTGCAGGCAGTTAGGATGGGCAGCAATGGAGACTCGGCCAGAGGCCCTGCTCTGTCCCATAAACAGCGGGAAGGAGAGGAGATGGGACAAATGCCAGGCCCGAAGCCCCAGAGGGGTTCTTCTACTGGCCTGGTGGATGGAGGAGAGGAAGGGGGGCCCAGCTGTGGCCTCAGGCATCTTGCTCTTGTTCATGCTGCCCCCTGTTGGCGGCTGCCACTGCCACTACCACCTCCCTTCATGTTCTAACTAGACACTCTATGTCCCTGTCTGGTCCCTGTCCCATGGCTACCAGGGTCTGAAAACCCTACCTGGGGGCGTGTGGAACATCCTGGTGGGGCTCCCACCCCACGATCCATTCACTCTCACCGAGATGACCTGGACCCAACTCAGATGACATCAAAGGACGCAGATCTGTACGGAGTGCGTCAAGTCTGACTGCCCCTGTGTCCCAATAGGAGGAGGGTCCTTGCTTCACCGACCAGGCCTGGGAGCATCCACATCCCTTCTGCTGAGATGGGAAGGGGCGTGGTCCAGCCAGGTGTTCCTGATATGGTTTGCCTCGGCAGTCAGACCGGCCACGTGCCTTCGGATGAGTGTGGTGGCAGGTCACATACGCCTGTGAAAGTGAGGTCCTTGGAGTGAGGGGCTGGTGCCTCACGGCACTTCTGTGCTCCCAGCAAGGAGGTCTGTCCCTTCGATACTCCAGCCAAGTAGATCTCCAGGGTCTTGAGCAGCCGCCGTGGGCTCTTCTTGGCCAACACTTCCAAGTCTGGAACAGAGAGCATTGGGAACAAAAGGCTTGAGGGGGCTTTGGATACACAGTCCAGGGCCCAGCAGCTCTAGGGAGTAGCCCCAGCCCAGGTTCTATGGAGAGAGGTGAAAGAGACCTCTAAGATGGGGAGCTCACCATGGAGGGAGATCAAGGGACCACAGGGTCCACAGGGACCACACACTCTACCTTGCCCAGGACAATTGCAACTTTGAATAGTCAGTCCACTGTCGGACTCAGCTTTTGATTCAGAAAATATCACCACAGGTATAAGGGCAGAAAGGGAGGAGGGGGTGGCAGAGAAGGGAGAGCTAGCAGGCTCCAGAGGGTGGGCTGGAAGGGAACTGCAGCCAAGCCCAGTCTAGTCACCACCCTGAGACCCCTAAGCCCGGGACGCCCTGGAAGAGGAGGGTCTCCCCAGAAGAAAGAGCACACCTTTGAGGACAAAGCCCGAGTCTGCGATGGTCTTCTGCTGCGTCTTCCAGACATGAGCGAGGTGGAGGAAAGTGGCAGCATAGAAGCTGTTCACCACCGGGATCACCTTCTGCTGCCGATTACACTCCCTGCAGGAAGGAAGGTGGTGGACAAAGGCTGGCACCTGGGTGCCCTTCCCCACTACCCTCCCGGGGAGCCATTCCCCAGGCAGCCTTCACATCTGAGCTCAGGGTTGGGGAGGGGCTGGCAGATGGGTACCAGTGCACATGGACATTGCCTAGTGCCCCCAGAAGCCAGCAGGTGAGGAAGGAAGCTGGGGAGAATGAGGCAGGGAGGGAGGGAACCAGGCTCTGCTGGGTCCTTCTAATCAGCCGGTAGGGTCGAGGGGGCGGGGGGATGAGCAGTGGGAGGACTCACCTGGAGAGACACTCCTCTCTTAAGGCCTGGATTGCGATGCGGGTGATATTCACAGACATCAAACAGAAGGGGAATTGCTGGAATGGAAGTGGTACCAGGTCAGTGGCAACCCAGGTCTTGCCTTCTGTGTTTCCCATCTCCCACACCCAGCCTGGCCTGCGGGCAATAACAACAGTCGCAGCCCAGAGGCAGGCTGTTTCCATTTAGTTTTCACAGTGATCCTTCCATCTCACAGATGAGGATACTGAAGCTTCGTGAAATACCTTAAGGCAGCGGAGCCAGGATTCTAACTGGGTTAATTCACGCCAACCTGGTCTGCATAACCCCTGGGAGAGCTCTCCCGCTTCTTCAACATCCCAACCCATGAGCTCTCTCTGGCCTTCACCAGACCTACCCATGTGCTGCCAGGGACCACATCACCCCTGGGGTTAGGATGAACATGAGAGACTGGGGCCCAGGTACCGAACTAACTATATAGGTTCTTAAAGTCTCTTCCCTTCCCTGGGCTTCTGGTTATTTGCTCAGAGCACTTCATCCAAAATCAGACAGAGAAGGTGCAAGTACGTAGAAAGTCAGCCTTGACTTGCTGGACACCCCATCTCTCAGTAGCAGAGGCCTGAGCACTCCCGAGAGGCGGCATGGGGTCCCACCAGCACTTCACCAGGGTGGGCCTCAGAATGCCCTGCAGGGCCCACCTCAAAGCTTTGTTTTTAGAGGAGCAAATTCCTTCCTATTTAATAACAAAACAAAACACACACACACACACAAGCACACAAAAGCAAAAGCAAATGAAAAACGTTTTGCAGGGAATGTGCAAATGTTACATGTTAGTTTTCATTGTTGCATGTACACAAGGGCATCCACTGAGGAGAGATCGGTGCATTCCATAGTTTAGAACAAGAGTCACAGTCTATTTATCTCATCTACTTCCCCTGAGAAAAAAAACTCACTACATTATGATATACTGTGCTGTCCAGTGTGGTAGCAACTAACCACATGCACCTATTTAAATTTAAATTCAAAATTAAATAAAATCTAAAATGCAACACTTTAGCTCATCCTAGCGTGATTCCAAGTGCTCAGTGGCGACATGTGCTCAGCTGCTGTAGTGGACAGTGCAGATCTAGAAGGTTCTATTGGACATCACTGCCTGACCTGTAGAGGGTCTCCTGGCCCCACCCAGCTTCTTCACAGGGCCTTCCATGACACCTGGGTCCCAGATCTTGGCCTGGCCACCTGCTAGCTGTGTGTCCTCATTAAAGCCACCCAAACGTTGAGACTCAGCTTTCCTATCTCTCAAAATAAAAAGGGAAATGCACTTTGAGTCAACACAGCGGCCTGAGACTGCTGTCCTTAGAAAGGCCTGCATACAAGGTTAGCCCTTGGCTGGCATCTGGGCGCTTGGGTTGTGAGAGACGCCCGCCATTCCCTCACGATGACTCACTGTGTAAATTCTGTGCAAATAATAAGGTTTATGTTACACACCTGCTTCCCCTGTGACTCTGGAATTCTGATTTGTGCTACAGATGGGGCCTCCATGGCCACCCCCCCAATAAAAACCTTAGGTACTGAATTTCTAATGAGCTCCCCTGGTTGGCACCATTTTATTTGCTGGAGGAATTAAGTGTGTCCTGTGTGACTCCACTGGGAGAGGACTCTTGGAAGCCCGCACCTGGTTTCCTATGGATTTTGTCCCACTCGTTTCTTCCACGGCTGATTTTGCTCTGGCTCAACTAAATCATGTCTGTGCCTCTCTGCCAAGTCCCATGAACCCTCCCGTGAATCACAGAACCTGGAGGTTCCTGGGGACCTTGTGCCATGTGCCATGCTGGGTGGAGTCAAGACACTAATCATTACAAAAATTCTGCGAGATAGGTTTCATTATCCACAGTTGACATTTTCTATTATCCCCAACCAACTTCACAGAGTTGCTCTAAGGCAGTGATGGTGAACCTTTTGAGCTCGGCGTGTCAGCATTTCGAAAAACCCTAACTTCACTCTGGTGCCGTGTCACATATAGAAAATTTTTGATCTTTGCAACCATAGTAAAACAAAGATTTATATTTTTGATATTTTATATATTTAAAGGCCATTTAACAAAGAAAATCAACCAAAAAAATGAGTTTGCGTGTCACCTCTGGCACGTGTGTCATAGGTTCGCCATCACTGCATATGGTCTGGTTCCAAAGTTCCTCTAATACCTTACCTTACACACCTCTCACATTAACTCAACCTGGCCCAGACTAATTATTTTTTTTTTCAAAATGGCAGGTTAATTCTCATCAACAGGCCCAAATTATTACGTTATATGGCAGATGACGTTATACTCTCTCTCTCTCTCAAAAAAACTGACCAGGAATCAAACATGCAACCTAGGGAATCGGTGACTGGGAATCCCTGACTGGGAATCGAACCCACAACCTTTTGGAGTACAGGACAACACTCCACCCAACTGGCCAGGGCCGCAAGCAGTTTTGAGATAACTTTCAGGAGATTTTGCTTCCCTGTTCCGCAATTCTGCTCATTGGGAACACTTCCCAAATAACCTTGGTACGTGGACTTTGTTTTGGGTTAAACTCTCAGGGGAACCTAGGATAAGACAGTTGGTATCAGAAATGACACTAAAAAACAGGACTGTGTAGGATTTTAGAGCGTGGGTCATTCAGCAGTCAAATGGCAGTAAGAACCCCATTGCTGTAGTAGTAGGAGGATGGTGATTAACCCTGGCATGGAATAGCATCATGATTACTAAGACTCATCCATGGGGGGTTGGATGAAGTACCAGTGGAAGGAGAACACTAAGTTATCTAGTGGTTATGCATCTGAATGATACAGGGGAATGGTTATTATAAAGACTAAAAGTGTAGGCTTTTATAGCTTGCTTTGAAGGCCTTAAGAAAAGAATAAGACAGGTGTGGGTCAGCTAACTATGAACTCAAGGAACA
>NW_006290778.1:1432972-1450674 GCF_000327345.1 Myotis davidii
CGCCAGGTGCCGCCCTGGGCTGCCCTGGGCACTCCCTGTCCCCCTGCAGTCTCCATGCTTGGTGCCCCCACTGCCTGGTCCTGGGCATATGCTGGAGTCTGGGCCTGGCATACCTGGGGAGCTGACCTTGGGGTCCATCAGGCTAGTTCCTATCATAGGGTCTGTTTTTTAAAAATATATATTTATAATAAAAAAAAGTGTAATATGCAAATCGACCGAACGGCAGAACAACAGAACGACTGTCCAGATGACCACACTATGACACGCACTGGCACCAGGCCAGCCAAGGCAGGGGTGATGCGATTGGAGGGGGGCCCCTGCCATCACCCCACAATTGCCCCAGGTCACTCTCTGTGGGGCGATCGATGGGGGGGCTCTGCGATTGATCTTCCCAAAGAAGGAGGCCCAAGCCACCCACTGCACTGCGACTAATCACAGAGCCCTGGCCGGGTGGGTGGGGCCTCGCTCTTTGGGTTGATCGATCTGGGGTCCCCCACGATCGATTGCCCCACAGAGGGAGGCCCAGGCCACTGGCCAGTAATGCTGTGGCGGGTGTGCAGGGCAGCCAGTGATCACCCTGCAGAGGGAAGCCCAGGCCAGCCAAGAAATCGGACCTCACACCTGTCGCCCACAGAGGGAGTTGACTGGTAGCATGGGAGGGGTGGGCAGCGCTGCACAGATGGCAAGCAGTGGCAGTGGCGGGGCAGAGCCAGCTGTTGGCAGCTCGGAATAGGCCTGCCCAGGCCTAGGGACCCTATCTGAGGGGTCCAGGATTTCGAGAGGGCGCAGGCTGGGCTGACAGACACCCCCACCCCCACCCCCGTGCACAATTTTGTGCATTGGGCCTCTAGTTATTTCATAAAAGAGCAAACAGAGGTTCAGAGACTTGCCTCAAATCAGAGCTAAATAATAATACTGCAGAGGGAACTGGCATCTAGCTTCCTGACACCTACACCAGCCCTCTTTTTTTATTAAGCTGCTGTTCTTGTGGAATCTGCCTCCTGCACATCTCCTACTGGGGATGTGCCGGCAACCCAGGTACATGCCCTTGACCGGAATCAAACCTGGGACCCTTCAGTCCGCAGGCTGACGCTCTATCCACTGAGCCAAACCGGTTTCGGCAAGCTCTCTTTTTTTATTAAGCTGCTGTTCTTGTGGAATAAATATAAATCCCCAGTAAATGCCACAAAGGCCAGCAAGCGATATATCTCAAGACCAGATACTCATGAAGTCCCACTCTTGCCTCCTCCAGTGTTTCCTGGAATAGACAGGCATACGTAAAGCCTTAAGATTTAATGAGTGTGCCCAGCTGGGTGAGTCAGTGGTTGAGCATCAACCTATGAACTAGGAGGTCACGGTTTGATTCCTGGTTAGGGCACATGCCCGCGTTGAGGTCCTGATCCCCAGTAGTGGGCGTGCAGGAGGCAGCTGATCGATGATTGAGTCTCATCATTGATGTTTCTATCTCTCTCTCCCTCTTCCTTCCCCTCTGAAATCAATAAAAATATATTTAAAAAAAGATTGAATGAGTATTTTCCCCCCAAAGATATAGAGACATATAATAAACATTAGAAATTAAAAACTGCCCAGATGGCAGGAACTGTATGATTATTTGTTTTATATTCAAGTTTTGGATTCAAAGGTATCGACGTTACTAATAGTTGTGTGTGTATGTGTACATGTATGCACACAGCAACTCACACAGATATGTATTTGGTTGATTTAAAAAACATGATATATTTATATATTATACATAAGATGTAAGACATCTATTTTTTCTCATGGAAATCTAAAGTTACTTTAAAAAAATAGTTAATTGATTTTTAGAGAGAGAGGAAGGGAGAAGAGAAAAACATCAATGTGAGAGCATGACATTGATTGGCCGCCTCCCTCATGCCATGTACTGGAGATTGAGCCTGCAACCCCCAACCTGGTACATGCCCTGACCGGGAACCAAACCAGCAACTTTCAGCGCACAGGATGACAACCAACCAACTGAACCACACTGGCCAGGGCCAAAACTTACTTTGATAACCCTCACTAAATGACTAATGTGCTGGGTACTTTACATAGTTTATCTGTAACTTAGAATAATTTTACAGGGTTGGAATTATGTTCATATGTTGCAAAGGAAAAGACTGAGGTCCTGAGAATTAGGATTAATATGGCCAATACTTTTTGCAACTCAGGCCTGCCCAACTCTAGCCTTCTAAGATAAGATCATCTGATTAACATGCTGCAGATCTGATCTTCAGCCACTCATTCTCAGGCACCTCTCCCTCGGGCAGCATAAAAGCAGACCACCTCCCTGCTTCTGTCAAGGGCTCCTGAAGACCTTTCCTATCAGAGTCGGGAGTGAACCAGCGACACATGTAACAAGCTCTGTCCACTGAGAGAGCCTACAAGTAGTGAGATCTTAATAGCAGTGAGAAAGTCTACTGCTCAGATCTCGGCTTCTAAATATCATTCTCCAATTAAAGGAACAGGAGCTCCTTGAAGAACTGGTTGATTCCAGGGATAGAAATTATGCAGGGAAAACACAAGCCGAACCGAGATCATCTGTTGGTGTCTAGAAAAATAAAAGTTCTCAAAAAAGGATAGGGCATGTTCAAAGGGCACAGGTGCCACCCTAAAAGAACTCTTAAAATGGCCAAAGATGGGACAAGTTGAGCACCAAAATAAAGGATAATATTTGGTTATAATTCATAGAATAAAATAAGTATCCATGAGTCCACACTGATGTAAAAAGTAGCTGAGTAAATAAACAGAAGAGCACAGACAATTCCTTCTTGCAAAATTTATTAATTCTTACAGAATTAATAAATGTAGAATGAATGAGGGAAACAGAAAGTCAGCATTAGAACTAAGTTTGAGGACCGGCTGATGTGGCTCAGTTGGTTGAGTGTCATCCCATACACCAAGAAGTTGCCAGTCTGTTTCCCAGTGAGGGCACATACCTGGGTTGCAGGTGGGGGTGCGAGGCAGCCAATCAATGTTTCTCTCTCATCAACATTTCTCTCTCTCTCTCAGTTCCTCTCTCTCTAAAGAACAAAAAAATCAACAGAACAAAAGTTTGAGGAGAAACAGGATATTTGCATAGTTTCAAAGTGTCTTCCTCAACACTGTTATTCATGACAAAGGGAGAAATAGTCACTTCACTATGGAGAAACCCAGCAGATATCACCTCAACCACGTGTTCAAGGTGGGCCTCACCAGCAGTGAGGCACGTTGGCATTCTGTGTTCCTGATATGAGGCACGAGAAGGCCACATCACTTCCGTGGTGTCCTTACCAAAAATGCATAACCTCCAACTTGCTCTTAGCTTTCCATTACAGGTGATGGCCACTCTACTTTTCCTGCTGCTTAAATAAAAGTCATCACTGAGCCCAGCCAGCATGGCTCAATGACTGAGCGTTGACATATGCTCGGGTTGTGTGCTCAATCCCCAGTAGGGGGCATGCAGGAGGCAGCCAATCAATGATTCTCTCTGATCACAGATGTTTTTATCTCTCACTCTCCCTACCTCTCTGAAATCAATAAAAATATATTTTAAAAAATCATCATTGACTCCTCTCTTTTTCTCACACTCATATTCTATCCATCAGAAAAATATGCTGGCTCTACTCCCTTAAGTCCATACGCTCAAGATTCTATATCCGCGGAGAAACCAAGATGGCAGCATAGGCAAACACCTGAAATTGCTGCCTCGCACAACCACTTCAAAAATACAACTAAAAGACAAAACAGACATCATCCAGAACCACAGGAAGGCTGGCTGAGTGGAAATTCTACAACTAGAAGAAAAGAGAAAAGCACACTGAGACTCAGAGGAGGTGCGAAAGTAAAGTGCAGAGGTACGGAGGCACACATGGAAAGGGCTGGCAACTGAGGGCGCGGTTGTCTTTTTCAATTGGGAGGGAGACACACGCTCCCACTCTGAACTTCAGTTCCGGACGAGTCTCTGGGGACCCAGACTCATACGGGGAGAAACTGGACTGTCTGGCCTCGGGCGAAACTTGAGGGCGGCTTTCCCTCAGAGGTGCTTGCAGCGATTACTGGGACACTGAGACACGGGGCCTCTTAGGGAAGGACTGAGGAGCAGCCATAGCTGTTTGCTCCGCCCTGTTGATTCCCTGAGACCACGCCCAACCAACCTGTGCGCAGAAGCTTTTGCATATGAATGACCTGGCCCTTTGCTATCTAAAATTACCTAACAAACTACAGCTGGGTCAGAGAGACCCAGAACATCCAAAAGAAGACCCAAGGCCCCACAGCAGCTTGCACTGCTTCACAGCTGGGCCTCATCTGGGCACCTCCAAATCCCAAACAAAAAAGCGGAATCTGCAGATCTCTCCGTAGCTCCTGCTGGCTAGCCTCAGGCAGAGGCTAAATTAGCACCTCCTTAGAGATCCAAGTGCCAGTGTACCCAGTGGTCAGAGTGGGACCATCCAGATAACAACTCCTCAGATCCATAAGGGGCACACTCAGGGGGCAGACTCAGTGAGCACCAAAGCCCCACTGAAGCAAGTCTTGCCCCATAAGGGTGTCTCCAGCACAGAAGTTCTCCCACCATAGACACAGCTGATTCTCACAGCCAATTGGCCTGGAGGTCAATTCCTCCCAGTGATACCTACAACAATCAAGGCTTAACTACAACAAGACTGTGCACCAAGAGTGTCCACCTCAGGTAATTGGGGAGGCTGAGCCACTAGGCCCTATAGGACACCTAGCACAGAAAGACATCCTGTCAACACAGGGAAGCAGCCAAAATGCAGAGACAAAGAAACAGGTCACAAATGACAGAAATGGAGGAAAGCAAACTACTGGATATAGAGTTCAAAACCACACTTACAAGGTTTTTCAAGAATTTTCTAGAAACCGCCAATAAATTTAGTGAGACCCTCAATAAATCTAGTGAGACCCTCGAGGTTATGAAAAAGGACCAACTAGAAATTAAGCATACACTGACTGAAATAAAGAATATTATACAGAGATCCAACAGCAGACTAGAGGATCGCAAGAATCAAGTCAAAGATTTGAAATACGAAGAAGCAAAAAACACCCAACCAGAAAAGCAAAAAGCAAAAAGAATCCAAAAATATGAAGATAGTGTAAGGAGCCTCTGGGACAACTTTAAGCAAACCAACATCTGAATTATAGGGGTGCCAGAAGAAAAGAGAGAGCAAGATATTGAAAACCTATTTGAAGAAATAATGACAGAAAACTTCCCTTACCTGGTGAAAGAAATAGACTTACAAGTCCGGGAATCACAGAGAACCCCAAACAAAAGAAATCCAAAGAGGACCACCCCAAGACACATCATAATTAAAATGCCAAGAGCAAAAGACCAAGAGAGAATCTTAAAAGCAGCAAGAGAAAAAAAGTCAGTTACCTACAAGGGAGTATCCATACGACTGTCAGCTGATTTCTCAACAGAAACTATGCAGGCCAGAAGGGAGTGGCAAGAAATACTCAAAGTGATGAATACCAAGAACCTACAACCAAGATTACTTTACCCAGCAAAGCTATCGTTCAGAATTGAAGGTCAGATAAAGAGCTTCACAGATAGGGAAAGGAGTATTATATGAAATTCTGAAAGGTATTCTTTAAGAAGAGGAAGAAGAAGAAAAAGGTAAAGATAAAAATTATGAACAAGTACATATCTATCAACAAGTGAATCTAAAAATCAAGTGAATAAAAAAGTCTGATGAACAGAATAAACTGGTGAATATAATAGAATCAGGGGCATAGAAACGGAGTGGACTGACTATTCTTGGGGGGAAAGGAGTGTGAGGGGTGCGGGAAGAGACTGGACAAAAATCATACACCTATGGATGAGGACAGTGGGGGGGGGGTAAGGGCAGAGGGGGGGGTGGGAACCGGGTGGAGGGGAGCTATGGGGGAAAAAAAGAGGAACAACTGTAATAATCTGAGCAATAAAGATTTAATTAAAAAGAGATTCTATATCCGGCATCTGAACACTTCACTCCACCTCGTCTGAGAAGAGCCTCCACACCACCATCATCTACAACTTGATTATAAAGCCCTAGACCAGAGATTTTCAACCTCTTCGTCTTGTGGCACACATAAACTAATTACTAAAATTCTGCAGCACACCAAAAAATATATTACTGCACTGTTTGCCGATCTGACAAAGGTATAGTTTTGATTCATTCACACCAAATGGCTATTGTAGTGTTGGCTGTTGTCATTTTTTTTTTTTGAGAACCTAAGGAAAAAGAGTCAGTGCCCCTGACTAAATAGATATGACATGTTTTAAAAATTCTTGTGGCATATCAGTTAAAAATTGCTGCCCTAGACTATTCTCCACCTGGTAGGATCCATTTAAACCTGTCAAGTTGGATCGTGTACTCCAGGTTGCTGAAAACCCTCTTTTTGCTTAGAGTAAAATCAAAAGCCCTCATCGTACCTACCAGGCACTACGCAATCTGGTCCCTATTACCCTCTGACCTCCTTTCCTCCTGCCCTCCCTTACTCCTTCCGCTCCAGCCAGCTTCCCTGCTATTCCTTCATATGCAGACACTCCCTCCTCAGGACCTGTGCTGTAGCTGTTCCCTTTGTGTGGAATGCTCTTCCCCCAGAAACCAGCTTGGCTAACATCCTCACCTCTTCAAGGCTTGGTTTGGGTCTTGCCCTCTCATGGGAGCTACCTTGACCATCCCCTAAAATACTGCAACCCCCTCACCACATTCTTCAAACCTTACCCCACCTATCGTTTTTCCTTAGCACACGCATCACCTTCTAACATGTCCTATCATTAGTGTATGTATTATGCTTACTGTCTTGTCTTCTCTGCTGGAAGGATCTTTGTTTGTTTTGCTCACTGATGTATTTCAAGCTTCAAGAAAAATAACTAGCACAGGAGGTGGCTGAATAAATATTTGTTTAGTGAATGAATTCCAGGTCCCACAAATCTGAGAGAGGCATGGCAAGAAACGGGTCAAATTCATTTTCTAAAATGGAGGGACTGCCTACTGCCTTTTACTAACTGGGAAAACCATTAAACCCAACCCCAGAGAGCAGACCTGGACAGAGACTGAGGGCTACAAAAGCCACTTCTGGCCTGTCAGTAACTCCTGACCCTCAGAGGCAAACCTTCTCTGGGGCACACAAGGCGACTCTTTTCCTTCAGACTCAGGGATTTCCCTGGGAGGGTGGTGAGTCACTTAGTGCTTTTGTACATTATCTCCTTTAATTTTTCCGACTACCCCGCTGAAGTTTCCATGATTTCCATTCTACAGATGAGGAAACTGAGGCTCTGGGGAATTGAGGCAATGCTTGAGACTCATGCTAATGCGTGCTAGAGCTCAGATCCCAGCACTGACAGGGGAAGATCAATCCTGGTTTGCCCCAGTTGTCCTAAGAGCCGTCAGCAATGAGAGAGATTTACCTGGGAGGCCCGCCTGGCTGCTCAAAGAGCCCTGAGCCCAGGTCCTAGCTCCACAGCCCTCTCTGCTGGCTTCCCACCAAAGCCCCACCTGGATATGGTGATGAGACAGGCGGAAAATCTCCTGGGCCATCAGCAAGGTCTTTGAGTCCATCACCAGGTACAGCAGATGCAGGAGGGCAAGGAAGCCCGCTCCTCTAAGGTCTGTGGCTGGATTTGCTCCTATAGCAGAAACCAGGAGGAAGTTGAGGGTGATGAGACCAATACTTAATGAAATGCCTGCTGCCAGGAGCGTCACTGACTTAGTTATAGACCAAGTGGAGAGCCTGCCCTAGTCTGTAACAAGACACCCCTTAGCAGGGCAGTCAGAGAAGTGGGACTTCATCCCTTCCTGGTGCTAAGGAGCCCCCTCCCTCTGGTGGCACTGGAAGTGAAGTGGACGTCAGTGGAGACCACACGGGAACAGTAATGAGGCACCTCTGTCCTTCCCAGCCAGTGGTACCAGTGGAGGTCAAGTGGGGTAACTGGGTTCCCACCCCATCCGACAGTAATGAGGTCACAGCCTCCTCCCCCCATTGGCTCAGTATCAGAGGAGGCCTGCTAAAATAGAAGACTTAAAGAAGACCCAGAGTCTCATTACACAATACCCAAAATGTTCGGGACACAATAAAAAATCACAATTTGGATGAGAAAAGGCAATCACTAAATAGCAACACCAGATAAAGGATTTTAAGCAGCTGCTGTAGGCAGAATAATGGCCCCTCCCAAACTTTCCCTGTCCTAATCCCCACAACCTATGTATATGTAATGTTGCAGGCCAAGGGGGAATTAAGATTGCAGGTAGAATTAAGGTTGCTAATTAGCAGATACGAAAATTACCCTGAATTATCTTGAAGGGCCCAATGTAAAAAGTGAAAGAGGGAGGCAGAAACAGAGTCAGAAAAAGATGTGAGAATAGAATCGGGCTCAGAGAGATGCTATGAAGGAGGAATGCAGGCAGCCTCTAGAACAGTGGTTCTCAACCTGTGGGTCGCGACCCCTTTGGGGTTGAACGACCCTTTCACAGGGGTCGCCTAAGACCATCAGAAAACACACATATATAATTACATATTGTTTTTGTGATTAATCCTTATGCTTTAATTATGTTCAGTTTGTAACAATGAAAATACATCCTGCACATCAGATATTTACATGACGATTCATAACAGTAGCAAAATTACAGTGATGAAGTATAAACGAAAATAATTTTATGGTTGGGGGTCACCACAACATGAGGAACTGTATTAAAGGGTTGTGGCATTAGGAAGGTTGAGAACCACTGCTCTAGAAGGTGGAAAAGACAAGGAAACAGAGTCTCTCCTGAAGCCCCAAAAAGTGCAGTTCTGCTGTCACCTTGATCTTACCCCAGTGAGACCCGGTTCAGATTTCCGAACGACAGAACTCCCCTATTTGTGTTGTTATAGCTACTAAACCTTTGATAAGCAATTACTAACATACTTAGAAGAGAAATGAAAGTCTCAGTAAAGAAATATAACTAAAATTAAAAACCCATTGGATGGGCTTAACGACAGAATAGCTATAACAGGAAAAGAATCAGTGACCTTGGAAGATGGAACAATTTAAATTACAAAATCTGAACAGTGAAGGGAAAAACAAAACAAAATGAGGAGAACTTCAGAGATCCATGAGCTACAGACAGAGCCTGTGGAACAATAACAAAAGACCTAGCATTTGTGCCATCAGAGTCCCACAGGAGAGGACAAAGTATGGGGCTGAAAAAGTACTCAACTGCCGAAACCGGCTTGGTGGATAGAGCATCGGCCTGAGGACTGAAAGGTCCCACGTTCGATTCTGGTCAAGGGCATGTACCTGGGTTGCGGGCACATCCCCAGCGGGAGATGTGCAGGAGGCAGCTGATCGATGTCTCTCTCTCATCGATGTTTCTAACTATCTCTCTCCCTTCCTCTCTGTAAAAAATCAATAAAATATATTTTTAAAAAAAGTACTCAAAAGTCATAATGAGTGGATATTTATCAAATTTGGCAAAAGACATAAAACCTACAGATCCAAGAAGCTGAGCAAACCCCAAATGGAATAAGGTGAAAGATATCCACACCAAGATACCTCATAATCAAAACGCTGCCATCTAAAGACCAAAAAATAAAAATCTGGAAAACAGAGAGAGAGAAAAACAACCCCTTAACTATCAGGGAGAAATAATTCAAATGACAGTAGCTTGCTGGCTGGTGTTGCTCAGTTCCTGGTCAGGGAACATGCCCGGGTTGCAGGCTCGATACCCAGTACGAGGCATGAAGGAGGTAGCAGATGGATGATTCTCTTTCATCATTGATATTTCTATTTCTCTCTCCCTCTCCCTTCCTCTTTCTGAAATCAATAAAAACATATTTTTAAAAATGACAGCGTTTTCTCATCAGAAACCATGAAGCCCAAAAGGCAGTAGCACATTTATCAAGTGCTGAAAAAGAACTGTCAACATGGAACTCAATATCCAGGAAAATTACCCTTCAGGAGTAAAGGGGAAATCAAGTCATTCTCAGATGACTTGTTTCTCTCATTGTTCAGATTAGGTAAGGGAATTTATTACCTGTAGACCTAGATAAGAAAATGCCTAAAGGATGTTTTGAAACAGAAATGAAATGATAAAAGGAATCATGGAATATCAGAAAGGAAAAAAGAACAATGGAAAAGTAAATACAATGGATTTTGCTTCTCTTGAGATTCTTAAGTTGTTTAACGGTTGAAACAAAAATCAAACACTCATATGATTTTCAGTGTTTATAGAGGACATATTTAAGACAATTATACATGAGGAAGGATGGACTTAAACATGTCAACACCAACAGATTGTCAATTAATTATGGGTATATAAAGTTTCCTTTTAAAATTAAGATTTTTTCCTATTCTATACAAGTGTAATTTGGTATGATTTTGAAAAAAGAGTAGCACAATCCAAAAGCAGGTGAAATACTTTTGTTTCACTCAAAATAAAATAAAATAAAACAACTTTTCATCAATATTAATGGCAAAGAGGAAAAAGAAAAAACCAGATTCCAAATCATATCACTCAGTGGCTTCCATCCCAGAGTGTTTGACGATGGTCTGCACGGCCATGAGTGAGCGTTTCTCCTGCCACTCTCTTCTCACGTCAGCCACGCTGTTTCTCTAATGGAGGCAAGCAAGCTTCATGCCAGGGCCTTTGCATTTGCTCTGCCTTCTTCCTGGAAGGCTTTCCCAGATACCCCTCCGCATGGTGCTGGGCTCTCTCTCTAGCCCCGGAATCAGGGGTCCAAGAAAAGAAGATGAACCATTCCTCTCTCTTACCCTGAAAGCCCAGATCTTCCCAGTGATCTCCGTGGAGGGCACAGTCAAACTTGGAGCCGGTCAGCTTCTTATAGATGGTCTTGAGGACTCGGCCATGTGTTGGGTCTCGGCTATCCAGGCCACCTGCCTCAAAACACACCCATGTTTCTGTTGGATTGCCCTTCAAGGGAAGACTAAGTGCTTCTCAAGATAGATCCAGACTGTACTCAAGACACCCTGTTCTCCCAGACTTTTACCTCTCAGTCCCTGCTCCCCATGTCAACATGGAAAATGCAAGACCCTTGGGTGAGGCTTAATCACAGGGTGGGCAAGCAGTGCTCTCTGCCTGACCTCATGCAGCACCTGCTCTGTGGCAGCACCAGTGCACTCACACTGAGCAATGGTCAGGACCAAGTCCCTTTCTTCACGGAGGCCCCGGTGGAGCTTTGGAGGCCCGAAGAGGCAGTGCCGGAGGGCGGCAAGCCCAGTCCTTCGAATTGTTGGCTGGATTCTTTTCTGGGGAGAAAGTTGCAGGTAATGGGTAGCATGCTAGGTCCACCCGCTTTCATGAACTTATCATTAGGCTGTGCACAGGGACTGTTCTTGCAGAAAGACATAGCTCCCCCAATTAAGTGGCTGGTCTCTGGGCCAGGGAAAGGGGGAAGACGCTGTGAAGCATCTGTAGGATCTCTGGAGACAGGCTCTCCCAGCTCTTAAGTCCTTTGTAAATAGAGAGACACGTCCCCAAGCATTATCAGTCGTGTACATTTGGTCCTTCGAGCTCTTCCAGAGCTAGCTATTCCATCGACTGTCAAGGAGGTTGGCTGTGGGGACTCCCCCAGGTGGTCTCACAAACATCAGACCAGGTTTCCTAGCAGGGCTGCTTCTGCATAGCCTTGGTATGCCTGCCTCTGTCTCTCTCCATAAAGGACAGAATTTATAAAGTCTAGCACCACTCTCAAATTCCAGGATGAGACAGCCAGTGGGGACAGAAGTTGAGTGGAGACTTTTTTGGAGCTGGATACCTCTGAGGGGAGCTAAAGCTTTCTGCTACCACCACAACCAGCACTCCCTAAACCAGGTCATGCTGACTTCTCATTGCTCAGGGCCACTGCCAGGGACTTAGAACAAACTGATCTGGGTAGCTTCTGGCAACCTGATTCCTATCTTTGCAGCCTCTCTATTGAGCCAGGTTTTAGGTACAAGATCTGAAATCACATTCCTCTAAACTTACGACTGGTCACTCAAGATGCCCCAGAAAGCTTGCCAGCTTTTATTCTCAATACTAGAGGCCCAGTGCACGAAATTTCATGCACTGTGGGGGTGGGGGGCATCTCTCAGCCCGGCCTAGCCCCTCTTGCAGTCTAGGACCATCACTGCGCTCGCCAGCCATGAGTCTGGCTTCTGGGGCCCCTCTTGCAGTCTAGGACCATCACTGCGCTTGCCAGCCATGAGTCTGGCTTCTGGCAGAGCAGCGCTCCCCCTGTGGGAGTGCACTGACCACCAGGGGGAAGCTCCTGCATTGAGCATCTGCCCCCTGGTGGTCAGTGTGCATCATAGTGACTGGTCGTTCTACCATTCAGTAGATTTGCATATTACCTTTTATTATACAGGATTCTTTCTTTTTCCAATCTTACATATTTTTTAAATTCCCAGATAGCTTCTAATACCTTGAGAGGATGGAAGATTTTCCTACATTAGTCATTAATTACTCAGCTCTGAACAGGCTGCCTTGCTTCCTCAAGGAACTATCTAGCACTTGATTCCAGACCTACCTTCGCTAAGAGGGAAGAGCAGGGAGCAGCTGCATGGACCTCTGTATGACAGGGCCACCGGAGCTCTGGGGCACAGGCCCAGAAAGGCCACGGGGGCCCTGCATGCAACAAGGGTCTTTGGCAGCCACGACCCTGTACCCCAAGATCTTTCTAGGTGAGATAGAACCCTCAACTAGAAGCTCCCATCTGCTTGCCCAGTGCCCTGTCCTGGTGGGTTAGAAACCTGGCTCCTGGGAAGAAGTGCTTTGCCGGAGATCCCAAACGTCCCTATGTCATACCTTGAAGGAGGAGAGGTCGATGGTCTGGAAATGCTGCAGTGCCTCACTGAAGGAGATCAGCTGTGCAGGCTGGTCTGTCTGGCTTCCTGTGGCCAAAGGGAAGAGGCAGAAACCCCAGGGTTTGTAACAGTAGTCAGTGTCAGCAGCCATTCACTGAGGCCTTCCAGTTGTCACCTCTAAGCTCAGATTCCAGCTGTAAACATCAGACACCCAAAGGTGCTGGATCAACTTCCCTTTCACACCAGGCTGGTCAGAGGCTTTCGAGCAATCTATGCTGTGAGTAGGGATACATCTGCCCCTCAGGGGCTCCCTAAATTCTACTCATCTGGGAGGGGGTGTCACTGACTGGAGTAGGTACACACATAAGAGTGTGCCACAGTTTTGCTTAGGGGTATTTCCTAATTCCTACTTTGACCCTTCTCACACCCTACAGATGAATGGCCCTCTCTCCATCCTTTGTTCCAGTCCACAGGGAATTAACTTGCCAGTTAACAGTAACATCTCTCCCATATGGTCCTAGTTCTGCTGTCCTGGAGCTCTCAGAAAGAGATGAGAGACGGTTTTTACCAAGCTCAGAGCCTTCCAGCAGATGGCTTCAGCCCCACTCCAGGGATTTCCTTGTACAGTGAACAACCTGCTCCGCCTTATGCAGCGGCCCCGGCTGCCTGCCTCCATCCTCCTGCTAACCTCATCTCCCTACAGAAGCTGACCATGTCCTCCCTGACTTCTCTCAGGGCTGGGTAGGTGGCAGCCCTTTCCCCAGGGCATTCATTCCCATTTCTCCCAGAAAGTCGTCTTTAGATTTGCAAAGAGTTTTTATTCTATTTAACACAGCCAAAATAGGACCATTCAGGAACTGTCTCCTAATCTCAGAGCCACAGGAACATTAGCCTCATGTGTGGATAGTGCTTTTACCAGCAGCAGACTGTGTGGCGATAGTGCTATTCTTGCAGTTACCTGTCTCTGGCTGGATGTTCTGCACGGCTTCCCATTCTTCCTGGGCTCTGAGCACCTCGGGGCTCACAACTGCAACGGTAAGAAAAGGAGACCCTCTGAGCTCGGGGTGGTCTGGATCACCGTCAGCCCCCAGCCCTGGGTCCTTTTGCCCTCAGATACCCTCTTTACGAGGCTGCCAGGGTGAGCTTTCGGAAAGGCAGATCTGACGTCCCACCCTGGCTCCCCTGGTCAAAACCCTCCAGGGATCCTCCATAACTCTCTCAAGGTAAAACTCAGCTCTTTAGCATAGCATCTAAGTACTCTCACAATCTGGACCCTTTGTACCTAACTCTGCTGTAGGGCGTAAAGGATACCTAAAGTTTCTCTATACTTCCCGCCTTCAGTGCCGTGGCACAGACTGTTCTCCCTCTGCCCATAGTCAGCAAGCCCCGTCAACTGCAACCCCTTCTGGTGTAACTCCTCCTCATCCTTCAGTTAATTCTGATTATCACCTGGATGCTTTATCAGTGTGGGACCATCTTTCCCACTGCACTGGGAGCTACATGAGAGCGGGGCTCTCCAGAACCCAGAACAGTGCCTGACACATAATATGTGCTCAATATTTGATGAATGAATAAAGCATGGTAAGGGGGGGGGCGGGGGCGGGAAGGAAAAGAAAAAAATCCAGCAGGTTAGGCTCTCTATAGCCACTTCATGGCCCTTTCTCCAAACCACAGCTGCCACTCTCTGGCCCAAACTGCTAGTAGCATCCTGTCACTGGTCTTTCCCATTTGCTATGGAGGACATCAACAAATAGTGGTAAGGATGAAGAGACTTCAGTTAAATACCAAAAATTGTGATCCCTCCAGACGCAGTGGTAAAAGCAGTTTAGGACAGTTCCGCTCTACCTTGAACTCATGGCTGAGGACATCACGTGACAAACTGTTTTGAAAGTATACTTGCAAATTAAGTAAAATCCTATCAAGAACTCAAAACACTAGTGGATAATGAGGAAGAGCAAGCGAAATTCTGTTTCTTTGTTATGGGGTGGGGCCACAACATTAGTAACAAAGAAACAGAATTTCTGGAGGATGAGGTCCAGAAATCAGGATTTTAAAAAGATTCCCAGGTGATTCTAATGTGCAGCCAAGGTTAAGAACCACTGCTTTAGACCAGGGGTCCTCAAACTTTTTAAACAGGGGGCCAGTTCACTGTCCCTCAGACCGTTGGAGGGCCGGACTATAGTTTAAAAAAAACTATGAACAAATTCCTATGCACACTGCACATATCTTATTTTGAAGTAAAAAAACAAAATGGGAACAAATACAATATTTGTATTTGCATGTGGCCCGCGGGCCGTAGTTTGAGGACCCCTGCTCTAGAGCCTATTGCTGGTGAACAGTTCATCTCCACCACTTATTAGCTGTTCTTTGGGCCAATTACTTAACCATTGGTAATCACTCATGGGACTACTATGGGGATGATGTAACTCTTCGACCTCTTCGGGGAATATGTGGCCCAAAGGTAAGTGCTCAATACATGTTAGCTAATATTATGGACACAGTCGTGGGCTTGGGACCAGCAGGGCAGTGAAATGGTGGCAGATGAGATAGGTCCGGGGTCCTGAATGTCTGGAACTCTGGGAAACTCAATCTTGCCAGGCCCAAACTGTGGACGGGGCAGCAGACACAGAACCTCAGGGCTTCCAAGCTGGATAACTTCAACAGAATACAGAATACTCGACCATGGACTGTAAAAAAACAAACAAAAAACCTGCTTCGCCCTGGCTGGTGTGCTCAATGGCTAGGGAAACCAGCCTATGCACCAAAGGATTGCAGGTTCAATTCCTAGTCAAGGGCACATACCTAGGTTGTAAACTGGTGTGTCTCTTGCACATTTATGTCTCTGTCCCTTCCTCCCTCCCTTCCATTCTCTCTAAAAATCATTGGAAAACATATCCTCTGGTGAGGATTAACAAAAAAACAACAACCCCACAAAAAAGTGTGGGGCAAAAGTAGGTTTATAATTGTAAGTATACAAAACAAAGTTTATACTTGTATTATTATTTATCAACTAGAGGCCCGGTGCATGGATTCATGCACCAGTGGGCCCTTCGGCCTGGCCTGTGGGGATTGGGCCAAAACCGGCTCTCTGACATCCCCCGAGGGGTCCCAGATTGCAAGAGGGCACACACAGGCCAGGCCGAGGGCCTCTAGATAAGAACTTTAGTTAATCTCTTCCTGCCCTCTTCCCTCTGAAATTCATCAGTCTGTTCCATGTTTCCATGCCTGTAGTTTCCACTCCTGTATTAAATGTCTGCCCCCTGGTGGCCAGTGCGCACCATAGCTACCAGCCAGTTGGCCAGTCGCTTAGGCTTTTATATATATATAGACTAGAGGCCCGGTGCACGAAATTCGTACACGGGTAGGATCCCTAGGCCTGGCAGGCGATCAGGGCTGATCAGGACCTTCCGGCTGCTGGTCGGGGCCTCCTTTCCCTGGCTTCCAGCCACCGCCTTCCTTTGTTCTGTGCTGCACCCTGGTGGTCAGCACACATCATAGTGAGTGGTCGGTCTCCCAGTCAAACTCCTGCGGGGACAATTTGTATATTAGGCTTTTATATATATAGATTGTATATAAACTTATCCCTCCTCCTATTTAATGGCTTGACAAGAGTCACGTTTTACTCAGCTCTCCCTATTCTCCCACGCAGTGGTACCTTGTATAGAGTTAAAGCACACTAAATGTGTCAGTATAAAGACCATCTTATTGCTATTTGACATGTAAGCTGAGGGAAAAAATCTACCCTAAATTATAGGTAAAATTAATTTGTTTTACTTCAAGTAATACTTATCAAACAAATACTGGGACCCTTAAGACTGCAGGCCGACGCTCTATCCACTGAGCCAAACCAGTCAGGGCCGTAATATCCTTTTGAGCATAAAGGAGGTTTTAATATTTCTACTGTAGACAGAGATTATATGATTTGCCCAAAGGCACACAGTCAGTCACTAGCAGGGCTATTGGGGCTAGATTATAACTCAGACCTTGTGACTCCTCCAGTGTTGATTCTAATTTTCCTTGAATAATGATAAATCTGCAAAATTCTGTAGGACAAGTAGTGAGAAATTCAAATGATGAAAAGCAGATCCATGGGCAGCTCTGACTTGGGTCCCACCCAGGCTCCAAGGGCCCTGAAGGGGACTTACCACCTGGCGCCCATCCATTAGCTTCTGTTGTCAGGGCCTGGAGGAGGTTGTGGTTCTTCAACTCCGAGATCTGCAGGGCAGTGATCTTTAGTGTAAGGGTAGATCCATGTCCCCCCAACCCCACCCATGGTACTGAATATCCTTGAAACTGGAGGCCAGAAGGAGCTAGTCTACCTTGATGGGTTGATTAAAGCCAATCTTAAAGAGAGGCACCCGGAAAGCTCCAACTCTGATGCACAAGTTGAGTGATGTGGGGACGTGTATGCCTTCCATGAATAGTAAACAACCAAAGTCCACACAATTCAATGAGACTGTGGTGAGCCTTTGGTATTCCCATTGCACTTTATATTTTGCTTCACTAGAGCAATTATCTTACTAGACAGAGTTGGTTTTTTGCTTGTTTGTGCCCCACACCTCTTCCCCTCAGTATGAGCTCCTGGAGGGCAGGGTCTATGCCATCCTGTGTCATGGGTTCCTGGCACCACCTAACAGCATGCAACAAACACTTGTATTGGCGGGAGGTACTAAAGTGTGTGCAATATGTACAGGAATTCCTCTGAAAGCCAGAAGAGCACTGCTGTCCTTGTCGTTTGGTGGAGAGTTCCCAGCAGACACACTTTCGACCTGAAAGACAAACCAGAGTCACTCTCCCAGGCACATGTCAGTCCCAAAGATGACAGCTTAAATGTCACATCTTTTCCCAGTAACAGACACACACACACACACACATATGGATGGACTCCTAAGAAGATAACTATGAGAAATACTATAAGATA
>NW_006290778.1:1450897-1455429 GCF_000327345.1 Myotis davidii
AACAGGGTAGAAGGCAATTTTAAAAATATATATATTTTTATTGATTTCAGAGAGGAAGGGAGAGGGAGAAAGTGATAGAAACATCAATGATGAAAGAGAATCATTGATCAGCTGCCTCCTGCACACCCCCTATTGGGAATTGAACCCATATGTGCCCTTGACCAGAATTGAACCCAGAACCGTCCAGTTCACAGGCTGACATTCTATCCACTGAGCCAAATCAGCTAGGGCAGCCATTTTTTGTTGTTGTTGTTGTTAATTCTTACCCAAGGATATTTTTCCATTGATTTTTTGAGAGTGGAAAGGAGGAGGAGAGACAGAGAGAAACATCAATGTGAGAGAGACACATCAATTGGTTGCCTCCCACATATGCACCCTGACCAGGGCCAGGGATCAAGCCACAACCAGCATGTGCCCTTGACTGGAATTGAACCCGGGACCCTTCAGTCCACAGGCTGACACTCTATCCACTGAGCCAAATCCTTCATAACTAGGACTAGCAGGCAATTTTTTCATAGCATATACTCTGTATGTTTTGAATTTTGAATTATGTCAATGGGTTATTTTCTGTAGAATAAAAAATAATAATCAAAGGAAAATGATTAATAAAGGAATCACTGCTGAAGTCAAAGCCCTATAATCCTAGATTATCCCACTACTCTAATCCTTCCTACATATTTTTGCTAATACTCCTTAAAATCAGATTTGATTTTTTTTTTATCCCTGGGAGATGAGAATGGACGCCCTAACACATCACAACTAAGCCAACTCCTCCATAGCTGGCCTCTTGATGCCTAAGAACTAGTATTTCCCATGTCAACCCAATGAACACACTATTGTAATTACTCTCACTTCTATTTCTGGGGTCATGTGATTTTCCTCTAGAATACACACCTACCTCCAACTTCTCTGTGTCCTCTATTCCCTTCAAAATCAGTTCTACCTCCTAAAGGTGGCCTATCTTACCAACTGGGGCTACAATGGCATCTCACTTACCTTAAGTCCAAAAGCCACAGGTTTCTCTGCCAAGGCCTGTCTCCCCAATCAGAATCTGCTGCTTTGAGTGTAAGGACCTTCACTTATACTTCTTTTATGTTTCCCATACTCATTCACATAGTACTAGGCACAAAATACGTTATCAAAAATATCTGGTGGCCCTGACCGGTTTGGCTCAGTGGATAGAGTGTCAGCCTGCGGACTGAAGGGTCCCAGGTTCGATTCTGGTCAAGGGCATGTACCTTGGTTGCGGGCACATCCCTCTCTATCTCTATCCCTTTCTAACTCTCTATCTCTCTCCCTTTCTCTCTGTTAAAAAATCAATAAAATATATTTTTAAAAAATGTCTGGTGATTCACCATGCTGAACAACTCCCTGCAGGGGTCTGTGTACTCAGGGTTCATTTCATCCTTCCTTTCCCCCTCCAGTTCAGTCCCCTCCAGTGTCCAAAGACTTCCCTTTGGGAATACAGTTCACCTGTCTTTTTTTTTTTTTTTTAATATAATTTATTGATTTTTTACAGAGAAGAAGGAGAGAGATAGAGAGTTAGAAACATCGATGAGAGAGAAACATCGATCAGCTGCCTCCTGCACATCTCCCACTGGGGACGTGCCCGCAACCCAGGTACATGCCCTTGACCGGAATCGAACCCGGGACCCTTCAGTCCGCAGGCCGACGCTCTATCCACTGAGCCAAACCGGTTTCGGCTGTTCACCTGTCTTAATTCAGTGAAGGCAACCACCAAAGCAAAAAGGCTTTGTCCTAGTTCCAACAACTGAATCCTACAGGCTCCACTTAGGAATACATTTTTTGGTGAGAGCACATACAAGAATCGACCAATGAATGCATAAGTAAGTGGAACAAGAAATCAATCTCGATCTCTTTCTCCTTTCCTCCCTCTAAGAATACATTTCTAGGCAAGGCAGTGGGAAAGATAAGACTTGCACAGAGATAGGTCACACTGAACCAAGAGTCCTGAGGATAATCAGGCCGAATCAATGAAATAAAAATCAATGAAATACAAATGTCTAGGAAGATTCCTCACTGAAATTCTCCTACCAAGCAAATCCAAACTCAAATCCCATAACCCACTAAGAAAATAAGATCTCAGGAAAGGCAACCGACCCAGAGGTGAATAGAAGCTTCTTCTAATAGAACAAAGAGAACGATAATGAGGGCTTTTCCTACACATAAAGTTCCACACTCTCTTGATACATGCTTTTATTACTATTAATGATATATCCCACACCAAACGTTTCCCCCAAAACAGAAGTGCTTGCTTACCTGTCCATCTCTGAATTCTTTCTCATTGTGGAAAGAGCAAGAGTTTTCATTCATGACTCAAAATCATTTGTTCAAGTGAGCTTTGTCCTTGGGCTCAGAAAGGAGTTTATGAAGGTCTGAGATCAGAAGCTATGGGGAGAGCCAGAGATCCAACTGCTCTACCTTTGCCTTCCTTTTTGGCAGTCATTCAGACTTAGAGCAAGAAAACAGTCCCTATGTGCCATCACCAGGGTGTAGGTTTCTTTGAGTACTGAAAGAAGTCCCTGAGGTCTTTGAAGCCTCAGCCCTATTAAAAAAAAAAAAATTAAAGAAAACTGGTTTCATCATTCAGTTATGCTTCTTTTGAGAAAAACTGACTTTAAAAATCTGTTAATTTCTTTTTAAATATTTTTTATTTTTTAAATAGATTTGTATTGATTTCAGAGAGGGAGAGAGATAGAAACATCAATGATGAGAAAAAAAATCATTGATCGCTGCCTCCTGCATGCCCCACACTGGGGATCCAGCCCACAACTCGGGTATGTGCTGTGATCAGAAATCAAACCGAGACCTCCTGGTTCATAGGTCCACGCTCAACCACTAAGCCATGCCAGCTGGGCTGTAAATTTATTCTTAATACATGAGCTGCCTTAGCCAAATGCCTACCTCTTACTATCCATTGCACTGGATGGAAAGAAGGGGACGCTGCAGGAGTCTAAGGGTTGGGTTCTCAGAATCCAGAAGGTAGCAGCACTACTGTAAGTGGTGGGGTTCTGTTTCTGACAGTGAAATTAACGGGATCTAGGGAAGTTTATCAAAGAGGTGAGGCTAATGGGTGGCATCTTGAAGGGTGGTCTTAGCTGACGTGCTCAGGCTTGGGTCTAGAGCAGCCGTGGGCAAACAATGGCCCGCGGGCCGGATCCGGCCCGTTTGAAATGAATAAAACTATTGAAAAAAAAGACCGTACCCTTTTATGTAATGATGTTTACTTTGAATTCATATTAGTTCACACAAACACTCCATCCATGCTTTTGTTCCGGCCCTCCGGTCCAGTTTAAGAACCCATTGTGGCCCTCGAGTCAAAAAGTTTGTCGACCCCTGGTCTAAGGGCTTATAAGATCTGGTTCCTATGATGGTAGAAACTTAAAATGCAACACAATCTAACCTTCTTCAGTTGTCACCAATATTGCACATGTTGCAGCTGCTTAGCCAGTTTGGCTAACTCAGTCTTTCATTCTACATCATCTTTGGAAGAGGGCTGGAGAGGCCCATACTTCCATCACAGAGGAACTGGACCCATTGATACATCTCAACAAAAAGCCAGATCAGCCCTGGCTGGTGTGGCTCAGTTGGTTGAGCGTCATCCCATGCACCAAGAAGCTGCCAGTTCAATGCCCAGTTAAGGCACATGCCCGGGGTTGCTGGCTTGATCCCCAGTAGTGGGCATGCAGGAGGCAGCCAATGGATGTTTCTTTCTCCCTCTCTAAAATCAATAAAAACATACTTAAGAAAAACACACAACCCTGCCTTTGATCCAAGCTTCATACCATCTTCCTCCTTCCGTATTGAAAAAAAAAAAAAGCCAAAAGCCAGATCATAATGGACAGATGGCTCACACACAACTGCCCATCATACTTCACAGACCCAGGGTCTAAGGAAGGAGGGCCTCATCTCTAGGTCAGCCCTCCTCTGTGGGAATATAACTTGGACTCCCTAAGAACTGGCTGCCAATAACAAACAGGACTCTGTTGGGGTAGGACACACTGATTCCCACCCAAGGAGCAGGAATACCTCCTGGCTCCTGGGCTGGGCATGGGGCTCATTGTAATTTAGAAGACAGGGTAGTGTCCTTACTCATGGCACCTCGGGAATCAGCTCCCTCTCACTATGTCCTCTGGGGCCTCAGCATCTGCTTCCCTTTTCCCCCTCCTCCTTGACCTCCATGACAGCGTCTGACAAAACACTCCTATGTGGGCCAGTCTCGGGAAGGTGAGAGGCAGGCATGGTGACAGCAATCTCAGGAAGGCCCTGCTGTCACCCAGCGTGAAATGGGTCAAGCGGAGTACAAGTGCGAGCAGCTTCACACGCCTGCTAGGGCCTGGGTTCTGGCTGGAGCACTGCTGGGGCTTCACTAGGGACAGTTACTATCTTATCAGAGAAAGAAAGGAGCAAACTGTCAAACACACTGAGAACTCTTAGTTCTTAAGTCACTCCCACCTCTATTAGGCAAGTTCCTTAGAGTTGGACCTGAGGAAATGGCCTTCCTTTAAAAA
>NW_006290778.1:1455529-1456036 GCF_000327345.1 Myotis davidii
TAACTTATGTTATATATATAAATTATATATCACTTATATATAATTTATATACACATAATTGTATGTAATTTATGTATATAACATATATATAATTTATTTATATATATGAATTATATAATTTATTGATTTCAGAGAGGAAGAGAGAGAGAGGAGAAACATCAAGGATGGGAATTACTGATCGCTGCCCCCTGCACACCGAACTGGGGCTCAAGCCCGCAATCCGCATGTGCCCTGACCGGAACCCAACGGTGACCTCCTGGTTCCTAAGTCGATGCTCAACCACTGAGTCACGCCGCCAGGCAAGACGGATCCTTTTTCAATGAAGTATTGATGGTGCATCCGCTTTAGAGAAGGGGCTTCATTCGGGTTTGACTTCTAACTGCTTGCTGGAGCTTAAACCCCCTGAATAGGAATTTAACTTAGAAACGGGGTCCACGCCTCAAATACAAACGCGCGCACCGGTCCGGCAGCGCTTCGGTCCTCTCCTCGGGCGCATCGCTGGGAGCC
>NW_006290778.1:1456568-1472082 GCF_000327345.1 Myotis davidii
GCCGGCGGCGCGAACCAGCCCTCGGACAGGCGCCATGTGGCTCACCCTGGTGCTGCTGGCCGCGCTGCTGCTGCTGCTGGCCGTCCTCCGCCAAGTTTACTCAGGCAGCTCTCCGAACCCTTTCTCCGAGGACGTCACACGGCCCCCCGCACCCCTGGTGACCGACAAGGAGGCCCGGAAGAAGGTTCTGAAACAAGGTCAGTGGAAGGGCCCTTGCGGTCGGAGGCTGCACGGATTTGCGGCTTCTTTCCGGCAGGGCGAGCTGCTGCCAGACCTGGGCAGTTTCTCCCTATGCAAAGTGCCGGGGAGGCTGGAGGCTCGTGGAGGCGCCTGCTGTAGTGTCCGCCACCAACCTGCGCCTTTGCCGGGCAGGCTGGGCAGCAGTGGACGCATGGACGCGCGCACTGTCCTCTGTGTGCCGAGGTCTTGGCAATGTCAAGTCCAGACTCTGTCTCCCCCACATTCCTCTCCACCCCCCAAGCCAACCTGTATCCAGCTTTATTAAAGATGCTTTTCATAAATAAACATGGTATTTCAAGGCAGGACATGGGTAGACAATCCTTCACAGTGTACAACAACTTTCAAACTCCCCTCCTCAATGGACTACCAAAATCAGAAAGCCGCTATAAGACCCAATGAAGTTTTCATCTGATGCTCAGAACAAGGAGAGTTTGCAGGGGTGGGCAAACTTTTTGACTGGAGGACCATAATGGGTTCTTAAACTGGACCGGAGGGCCGGAACAAAAGCATGGATGGAGTGTTTGTGTGAACTAATATAAATTCAAAGTACCGGTAAACATCATTACATAAAAGGGTATGGTCTTTTATTTCAATAATTTTATTCATTTCAAACGGGCTGGATCTGGTATTCATTTCAAACGGGCCGAATCTGGCCCGCGGGCCGTAGTTTGCCCACGGCTGGTTTAGAGTGAGGGCTGGCATTTCACATTAAGCATGTTGTTTAGCAACTTTTCACAAACCCATCCTCACTTTCAGGCAATGAAAGGAAATGGCAGATTTGTAGATCCACAGTCGAACATGCTTTTTGGGGTCATGTCCCAAGAGATCTCTGGGCTTAAGGGAGTCAGGTCTATGCTTAAAATGGAGAGGGAGGAAAGGAATTAAAATGATTTTTAGTTTTGCCACACCACCATGTGTTTGTGCCAAGGTGGCTAATGTGTGTCAACATCGTGATCTCTCCTCTCACCAACTGAGCTACCCAGCCAGGACAGGAATCAGTAACTGAGCCAGGGTTGCAGGTTTGATCCCCAGTCAGGACACATAAAAGAATCCTATATAATAAAAGGTTAATATGCTAATTAGACCGGATGTCCTTCCAGACGTCCTTCCGGACCAAGCCGGCCCACAGCTGCAAGGGACAGATCCAGGCAGCTGCCCTCAGCTGCAAAGGCCTAATCTTGCACGAATTTTGTGCACCAGGCCTCTAGTGCATAAATAAATAGAACAACAAATTTATCTCTGTCTCTCTCACACACACACCCCTCTTTCAAATAAATTTTTAAAAAAATTTACTGATTCCTACTGTCTTTGAAAGTAGGGAAAATCCCCATGTACATAGCAACTTTGGTTAAATCAGTTCAGATCAGCTGAAACCGGTTTGGCTCAGTGGATAGAGCGTCGGCCTGCGGACTGAAAGGCCCCAGGTTCGATTCCGGTCAAGGGCATGTACCTGGGTTGCAGGCATATCCCCAGTAGGAGATGTGCAGGAGGCAGCTGATCGATGTTTCTCTCTCATCGATGTTTCTGCCTCTCTATCTCTCTTCTTTCCTCTCTGTAAAAAATCAATAAAGTATATTTAAAAAAATAAAAAAGAAATCAGCTCAGATCAAACCAAATCACTTTGCTGGTCCTGAGCAGTTCCCAGGTAAAATGTTTGTGACATTCTACTAAGGATTCTCTGCCAGACTGCTCTAGACTTCTAGCACTGGGCAAGCTAGAGAGGTCTTCCTTGGTTTCCCTGTCTTTGCTACCTTTTCCTGAGAAGCCCACCCTCCATCTCCGCCCTCTGCTGCAGCTTTCTCAGCCAGCCAGGTGCCCGAGAAGCTGGACGTGGTGGTGATTGGCAGTGGCATTGGGGGCCTGGCTGCAGCCGCGATTCTGGCCAAAGCTGGCAAGCGAGTTCTGGTGCTGGAACAGCATACCAAGGCGGGAGGCTGTTGTCACACCTTTGGAAAGGATGGCCTTGAGTTTGACACAGGTAAGGTTTATGTGGAAAAGGGTTGGGCGCATGCTCTGTCTTCAGGAGGCTTGGAGCATCGTGGGACAATAGCTTTTCTGTTGTTTTGGAGGCCCTGTTTTCTCTCTGGGCGCCTCTTTCCTTGTCTGACAGCTACACCCATTGGGAGCTGAAATGGAAGGGATCTGGTGGTTTCTGCTCTAACTCCTCCCTTCAGCAAGGGTGGGTAGACTCCTTTGGTGTGGGTTCAGCCAAGCAGGACAAGCTCTCTCACCTTCCGTCCTGTCCGGGGCTCAGTCCCCCTATCCCTAAGACACCTTGTTTGTCTGCCTCCCCACAGGAATCCATTATATTGGGAGGATGCAGGAAGGCAGCTTCAACCGTTTTATCTTGGACCAGATCACTGAGGGGCAGCTGGACTGGGCTGCCTTGTCCTCTCCCTTTGACGTCATGGTACTTGAAGGGCCCAGTGGTCGCAAGGAGTTCCCCATGTACAGCGGGGAGAAAGCCTACATTCAGGGTCTCAAGGAGAAGTTTCCCCAGGAAGAAGCTGCCATTGACAAGTATATAAAGCTGGTTAAGGTAACACGGACATGCTAAGGATCCCCTTGTTTATTCCTGACAAGGCTGACCTCCATGTGCGGAGTCACTGTGGGGAGGCAGGATGGGAGGAACAGTCATGTCTGTCCTGAACTCAGTCCCCTCCGGAGCTGGCCTCTGTGCCTCTGGAGCAGGGGCTTGCCAGCTGCCACTCTCACTCTGGCCTCTGGGGGGCGCCATGCTCTCCTTCCTGACCAGGCTGGCTTCTGTGTCTTCAGATCGCTACCCTTTTTTACTTCATCTGAGATCAGATTAGGATTTTTTTTTTTCTTTTGTAAATACATATATTTTTATTGATTTCAGAGAGGAAGGGAGAGAGATAGAAACATCAATGATGAGAGAGAATCATTGATCAGCTGCCTCTGCCCCCACACTGGGGATCTAGCCCATAACCCAAGCAAGTGCCCTGATTAGGAACTGAACTGTGACCTCCTGGTCCAAAGGTCAATGCTCAACCACTGAGCCACACCGGCTGGGCAAGATTGGGATTTTTCTAAAGGAATGTAGGCAGTGAGTGAAAAAACAAAACGACTCATTTGAGTGTAGAATGGGAAGAATTCACAGAGAAGAGGTTTTTAAAAATCCAACTTCAGCCCAAGTTGCGCCATGGTAAGTGTTGCTGGGCCTGCAAGCTGATGGAATGGTGATTCTGTCACAGCAGTTCTAGAAATGAGACCTGTTCGTTTTCTTCCCAGCGGGCATCCAGGGGAGCCTTTCATGCCATCTTGTTGAAGACCCTCCCGCTGCCTGTGGCTCAGTTCCTCGGCAGGTGTGGGCTGCTCACCTGGTTCTCTCCGTTCCTTCGCGGGTCCATGCAGAGCCTGGCCGAGGCCCTGCAGCAGCTGCCGGCCTCCCGGGAGCTCCAGGCGGTGCTCAGCTACATCTTCCCCACGTATGGTGGGTACTGGCCTTGGGCAGCTCCAGGAGAAGGCGCGCCCTCCTGGCTCTCAGTGTTTCTTCCTGAATGTACTTGGCGGGCTGAAATGCAGCATAAACCCCAGGCCCCCTGGAGTTTATGGATGGGAAGTCTGCCTACCTACCCTCAGGACTCCCTGGTAAAATTCCTTCATCCACACCCTGGACGACTGTCCTTTTCTACCAGCACTGTCCTCCCCAGTCTTGGCTGCATGGCAGTTTGCAGGGAGGACATTCCCAGTGGCCCCAAGATCCGTAAGGTACCCCATGTTTTCATGGAGACCGGCCCTCTGGCTCCCCGGGCATCATTTGAACCCTGGGAAGGAGAGACTCAGACTTCATGTTCTCTGCCAGGAGTTGGTGTTCCCTTCTGACTGTTGCTGCTGCTGCATTTGCCTCATGGCCCCTCCTTCCTTCTGTAGGCGTGACCCCGAGCCGCACCTCCTTTTCCATGCATGCTCTGCTGGTTGACCACTACATAAAAGGAGCCTTTTATCCGCGAGGGGGTTCTAGTGAAATCGCCTTTCACATCATCCCTGTGATTCAGCGGGCTGGGGGCGCTGTCCTGACGAAGGCTGCTGTGCAGAGTGTGTTGCTGGACTCAGCTGGGAAAGCCTGTGGTGAGAGCCTGCGCTTCACGGGCCCTGGGCTGGGGTGGGAGAGACCTGGGCTGCAGGGAAAAGAAAGCACCGAGGGCGGAAAGTGTCGCAGGACCGACCTCCAAATGGGGTTAAAGGCTGGAATCTGCCCCAGAGCAGGGTTTACAACTGGAATCTGCCCCAGAGTAGGGCTCGGGGAGTTATTCATCTGGAGATAAAGAGGACATAGGAAACATTGCGTGGTTTGCAACCACCAGCATTTAATCACTTATTCAATAGATAAGAATAGTTACCTGGTAATGCATAACCTCCTTGAGTGTAGGGGCTGTCTCTTTAATACTTGCCTATAGATTTTAGCACATAATAGAGGTTCAATAAATGTGTGTTGGCAATTAATGGAATGAATACGTGATCTGGGCACTCCCTAGGGCAGTGTGGGGGCCCTCAACCTGCTAATGGCAGAGTGGGGCCTAGAACCCTGTTATCCTGGCTCAGGTCTTTGCTGTAATCTGCACGGAAAGTCAAAACCCACTATAGAAGGACTTCATGAGGAGAGGCCAATGCAAGGAAGGACTCTGGGAAACAGAGCAGGCCATCCACAATGCGTGGGTCCTTAAGAAGCATCGGGGAAGGCGCCAGAGAGGCCTGAGAAAACAGGGCTGGTGTGGCGGTGAAGTCAGCAGAGTGACCTGTCAAGGAGGAGGTGGCGAGTGGGTGGCCCAGTGCCCCACAAAAATCCCGGAGAAGAGGCCACCAGCAGTCTCTGAGAACACACTCGTAGAGGAGAGTAGGAGGTGGCTGGTGGTAAGAGAGAGGTGGCTGTCAACAGCTGTGAGATTTTCTCTCATCTTCATGGGCAAGTTCTTCCAGCCTCAAGGGGTCCATGGTGGATTTATCAGTTCAATTAAACTCAGTTTAGAATATATTTACCTGTGTTTTTCATGAGCTAGGCCAGTTGATTTCCTCTCTGAAATCAACAAAGTTTGCCAACCAGGGAGCTAGGCGATAAAAGATGAAAATAAAAAGACAAGAGCTAATCTCTTACCTCAGGAAGCTGCAGGTCTCATAAGGAAGATGGCTGATTTAATGTGAGTGCCATGCAGAGGCACATGCTAAAGCTGGAGGTGAAGTAAAGGATGCCGGAACAAGGAGGGCCTTAGAGGAAGGCAGGGGCGCTCGAGCCAGGTCATAAAGGGTCAGAAGATGGGGGGAGTGGGGCACATCTGTACGCGTGTCAACAATAAAAATATATGTAAACCATAAAGGGTCAGAAGAAGCTAGTCAGAGGTTGGGGGAGGTTATTCCAGGCAAGGGGAACAGAAGGTGCAAAGGCATGAAAGAGCGGAGTATTATAAGGCATTAGGAACTGCCATTTTCGTAGGTCAGAAATGGTTGACCATCAGCTTTTTTGTCTGGATGTACCTATGGTTTGGTGAGTGGTCAGAAATGAGGTGGACACACAGTAGGAACCAGGTCGTGGAAGGCTGATAGGAGGGGTCAGTGTGAAGATTGTTGGCTTTAGCTCAAGAAAAGGGAGCCCACCCAGATGGGGAGGCAGCTGGGAAGGGCGAGCGCAGAGCAGCTGTGGGACACGCTCAGAGTGCTTGAGGACTTTGCAGTTTTGCCTGGGGTGTGCCCGTCTGGCCTAGGTGGCCCAGACGCCCAGGTCTGAGAAAATGAAGTGGAGGCTGGGAGAGACCTGTGTGGGATATGAGCCTTTCTTTCCCTCCTCGGGCGCACAGAACCTCAGTCATGCTCTTGTGCCTGCAGGTGTCAGTGTGAAGAAGGGTCAAGAGCTGGTGAATATCCACTGCCCCATCGTGATCTCTGACGCAGGACTGTTCAATACCTACAAGTACCTACTGCCAGAGACCGCCCGCTGTCTGCCAGGTAAGACGGGGCTGTGTGGCTCTCTCCCGATTCCCCAGCATCGCCGCTCTAGAGCAGCTCACTCAGGCGGGCTGGTGCTTTTCCCAGGGTGATGGCTGCCCTCTGTGCTTAGGCAGAAAAGGTGGACACAGTGGTCCCTAACTTGCTCCTCTGTGTAGGAGTTAGGGAAACAACTTTGTATCACAGCACCCCAATTACCCTTTGATCCTCATTTATCTCTTCATGCTTGGCATAGTCACTCCCTCCCCCTTATAACCTCAACCACTTCCCCGCTCCTCTTTTAAGATTCCGTTCCAAGTTGCCCATTTCCAGTTTTCTTACATCTTAAGCCATCTCTCTAATGGTGAATGATGGTGGGTAGATTCCAGAAGGAACATTTCTTGGGTTTTCCTTAAGTTTGTGGTTTGAATCCTGCTTCCTTCCTTAAGTTCTCACTTATTCTGAGTAGGGAAGACTGGTCTGGCATTATCAGTAAGGGAAGCGCAGGCTGGCGTGGAGGAGAAAGGCCTCATAAATTGTTGTGTGCCGTATTGGGATCAGGGTTATATTTTCCTGTCTCTCTCAGGAATCATATTGGGGCTGAGCCTTTCTTCTGTTCCTTGAACCCTGTGCCCAAAATCTGGGCACCAGGTAGAAATAAGCCTCAATGCAGCCATCTTTACTGATAGACCACATCTAAAAACAAAAGCCTGGCCCAGCTGGTGTGGCTCAGTGGTTGAGCGTCACCATGAACCAGGAGGTCATGGTTGATTCCTAGTCAGGGCACATGCCTAGGTTGTGGGCTCATCCCCAGTAAGGGGCGTGTAGGAGATGGCTGATCGATTTTTCTCTCTCATCATTGATGTTTCTATCTCTCCCTCTCTTTTCCTTTATGAAATCAAGAAAAGTATATTTTAAAAAAGAAAAAAGAAAAAAGCCTGGTTTTGTGGAGGAGGAGGTAGACATATTTGTCTGTTGTGTTGTGTTTTGTAATCAATTTTAGAGAGAAAGAGGAAGGGAGAAAGAGAAAGATGGACAGAATAACATCGATTTGTTGTTACACTTATTTATGCATTCATTGGTTGATTCTTGTATGTGCCCTGACTGGGGATCGAACCCACAACCTTGGTGTATTGCCAGGACAGCGCTCTAACCAACTGAGCTACCCAACCAGGGCAGGTGGTAGACCTATTTGTGGTTGGCCCTGGGTAGGTCTGTGCAAGAGGCTTTGTCGTTGTGTTTGATCCTCATCGCCACCCGGGAGAGAGCCATCATCGTGCTGATGTTGGTGGCTGGGGAAACTGAGGCCATGAACGTGAAGTTACTTTTCAAGGCCACCTATTTGAAGGTGGCAAGCTGGGACGAGAATGCTCGCGTGCCTGGCTCTGAGCTGAGAGGCACGGGGCTTCCAGAGAAAAGGCCTCACTAAGGGGCAGAGAGCAGGTCAGCCCATGAGGAACACAGGCTCAGCCAAATAAGGTGAGAGGTAACTGTTTTGAAATGGACTTTAGGGCGCACTCTTAGCGCAGCAGGCAGCACGTCAGTCTCATAATCTGAAATGGACTTTAGGATGTTGTGTAACTAGAAGCTACTGGTGTGATCTGAGGAGAGGAGGCCGCTGGCCTGGAAGGGACCAGTGACCTAGGGGGTAGGGAGGGGTGTAGCTGAAGGCCTCTGGCTGGGGCTGGGGGTGGAGAGAAAGCAGCTCAGATGCCGTTGCAATAGAAAGGCGTGGAGGAGCCCAGGGAGCAGTGGAAGGAGCGCTCCACCACACGGTGGGGTTTGCGGCTGCTCTTTGAGGAGCTGGGAAGGTGGGTAGCAGAGTAGGTTCACTAGAAAAGTGAGGGCCTAGATTTCCTCCTGGGGGAGGGTGTGGGGGGTGGCGGTCGTCATTGTCCCTGTGGTATGTGTTTGACTGAAAACAGCCTTCTTATTCCTCTGCCTCACTTAGCTGGGCCTCAGCCAGCATCTGCGGCCAGCGGAGGCCTCCTCCCTCAGACGGGGTAAGCTGAGTGGGGTGAGGCTGAGACTGCCCGGTGCAGGGCAGTGGGGCGGGGCTGGGTGGCTGACCAACAGACTTTGCCTTTGGTACTTCCTGCCTCCCTCTCTCCCTGAACCTTTGATCCTGGGTCCCACCCAGGCCTGCCTTCTCTCCAGGCCACATGCTACCTGTCCAGCTTGCCCTCCCTCACTGTATGGGAACAGCTGTCACTGCTCTTAGGTCCCTCAGCTCTGAAAACAGATGAATTCCAATTTGAGAACATTTCAGGCAGTGGCAGGGTGATGCTTAATTCAGAGGCCCCAGTGTGGGGACTCCTTTGTTTCTAGCTGTTTGGGGTGGAAGTTTTCATAGTTCCATCTGCCTCTCAGAGATGGGAACCAGGCACCTGTGGGACAGGTAGAGCAGGAGGGGTCGAGGGTGGAGGTGGGATGGTCAGGCAGAGGGAACCTTTGTGGATGGGAGCGCCTTTCTTAAATCCCACTGCTGAGCCTTGAGAGGGTTTGGAGCAGAAGTTTTTTGAGTGGGAAGGACCGGTCTCATAATGTCAATAAGGGAAGCCAAGGCTGGCTTGGAGAAAAAAGGCTTGGTATACTGTGCCTTGTTTGGGACCCTAGGTTATATTTTCTGCCAGGCATATGGTCCCTGGACCTCTTCCTTCTAGCTGGGGAGAGGGAAAGCGGGCTAGGTGGAGGTGGTTGCTGTTCTCAGGGGCTTCCCAAGACCCTGGAGGTTTCACTTCTGGGCCTTTGGTTCTCTCCGTGCCCACCCAACCCAACCTGGACAGGACGTGCCAGCAGTGAGGTTACCCTGGAGGCTGGGACCCAGGTGGTGAGCTCCTGCGGCTCCAGGGCGGTCCACTGCTCTGTACTGGGATTGGGGGAGCCCACACTCCCCTCCTCATGGCTGGGTTGGCCGAGGCCAGTGTCCTGCTGTAATTGTTATAACAATTTTTGCTCTCCAAAGTGGCCTGTTTTCGATAGATTCTGTGTCACGCTGCCCATAGCACTCATTCTTTGCAGCCTAAAGGCGGGCATCCAGCTTATTTCAGGAGTCTCTTTTCCAGTAGACAGGCAGCGTATCTGATTCCTTGAAGCATCCCCAGCACCTACAGAGGAGTCAGCACACTTTGGGTCCTCCACAAACAGTTGTCAAATGAATGGGCAGAGCGGCCAGTGTTAACCCTCAAGCAGGGGCTGCGATGGTCCTGGGAAGGAGAACAGAGGATAGGAGTCTGTAGGAGCAATTTCTGGGTAACTGGTCAGGGGTGCTGGGAAGAGAGGTGGGGAAAGCCAGCTGCTTAGTCCAGGGGACACCGGACGGCTGTTGCCTCCCTCCTGTTCTGTTCTTCCCTCTCCCGGCTGAATCCTGAAACGCCGGGTGCCAGGAGTGCTGTTTGCTTTTGTCCATCTGCATTGCTGGTCATTTTGAGGCCTTGTACTGACTGTACTGCACATAGAGAACTGTATGTTCATTTATTAGGTGGCTTATTTTCAAGTTCATACTGAAATTAAGGCTTATAAGGAGGTACTGTTCATACCTGTGATCTTTGTAGCATGGAGCCCAGTCATCCACTCCTAATTGAGACATTAGGGCAGTGGTTCCCAACCTTCTGGCCCTTTAAATACAGTTCCTCATGTTGTGACCCCACCATAAAATTATTTTCATTGCTACTTCATAACCGTAATGTTGCTACTGTTATGAATCATAACGTAAATATCTGATATGCAGGATGGTCTTAGGCGACCCCGTGAAAGGGTCGTTTGACCACCAAAGGGGTCGCGACCCACAGGTTGAGAACTGCTGCATTAGGGGAAGCTTGGAGGCAGTCAGCCGGAGACTGTCCTGCAGGCACTGTGAGCCAGCTCGGGGAGGCTGGGCGCTACCTGCTTCTAAAAGTGCTTAGAGCAGAGGTGGGTGGAGGCAGAAGAGTAGGAGTCTGGCGTTGTGGCCTTCACAGGCGGAGACAGGAGAGCAGGCTCTTGCCAATTAATTGTTATTTCAACCCTTGCAGCTGAAATGACTCTATCAAAATGGCCCAGGTGCTAGGCAGCTGAGGCTGCAGACACAGCGAGCAGGCTCAGGAGGCTCCCCTGGGGCAGGGCACCACGGCTGGCCGCCATGCACACAGCGCTCACCAGCTCTCTTCGGCAGGTGTGAAGCAGCAGCTAGAGATGGTGCGGCCCGGCTTGGGCATGTTCTCTGTCTTCATGTGTCTGCGAGGCACCAAGAAGGACCTGGGGCTGCCGGCCACCAACCACTATGTTTATTTTGACACAGACATGGACAAGGCGTAAGGCGTGTGTGTGCATGCGGGGGAAGAGGATATCAGCATGGGCCCACCGCCCACAGGACCCTTGCTTCTTCCTGGGATGCTGGGGAGTCAGTGCAAGAGATGGAATGGGAGGGGGTGGGCAAGCACTGACTCCAGGAAGGGCTTTTGTGCGCCTGGGCCAGTGATGGCGAACCTATGACACACGTGTCAGAGGTGACACGCGAACTCATTTTTTTGGTTGATTTTTCTGTGTTAAATGACATTTAAATATATAAAACAAATATCAAAAATATAAATCTTTTACTATGGTTGCAAAGATCAAAACATTTCTATATGAGACACGGCACCCGAGTTAAGTTAGGGTTTTTCAAAATGCTAACACGCCGAGCTCAAAAGGTTCGCCATCACTGGCCTAGGCTGTCCCTCAGCTCCATCCCTGGTGGTGAGGGGGTGTCCGTGGGGATGGACTGTCCTTGGGGCGTGCTGGTGGCTATGAGGACCAAGGTCTTGGGCCGGGCAGCCACACTCCTCTCACCCTCAGGATGGAGCGCTACCTGTCTATGCCGAGGGAAAAGGCTGCCGCACACATGCCCTTTCTCATAATTGCTCCCTCATCAGCTAAGGACCCGACTTGGGAGGACCGATTCCCAGGTGGGGCTTGAGGTCCTGAGGTCCCGGGGAGGGGGTTGGGGTGGGAGGCGGCAGGCAGCAGTAATCCAGCTCCGCCTCCCCAGACCGGTCGACAGTGGTCGTGCTGGTGCCCACCTGCTATGAGTGGTTTGAGGAGTGGCGGGACAAACCCAACGGAAAGCGGAGCAGCGACTACGAGACCCTCAAGTCCTCCTTCGTTGAAGCCTCTCTGTCGGTTGTCCTGAAGCTGTTCCCACAGCTCGAGGGAAAGGTAGATAGACCACGTGATTGTACCATTTCTCAACTTCCTTTGGGCCAGGGAAATAAAACCCCTAGATACCTGAGCTCCGGGGAAGGCAGGGACCCATGCAGGGCATCACTCATTCAAAGAGAGAAGGGGAAAGATGAGCATCTCACAAGGTCTCACTCCCACCCTGTGACTGCCTTTTTTGCCTCTTAGGTCGACAGTGTGACCGGAGGATCCCCGCTGACCAATCAGTTCTATCTGGCTGCTTACCAGGGAGCCTGCTATGGGGCTGACCACGACCTGGGCCGCTTGCATCCTCATGCGATAGCCTCCATCAGGGCCCAAAGCCCCATCCCCAACCTCTACCTGACAGGTACACTGACTGCCTCATTTTGCCAGGAGCTGCGCCCCTAGGCCTCCGTATCACCCACAGTCCTCTGTTTCTGTCCTCAGGTCTTTCTGCCCCTGCAGCTCCCACACCTGCAGGCTGTCGACCTGGGCTGAGCCGCCTCTGGGTGACCCCAGCACAGAGGGATGGACACGAGAGCCCTCGTCCTCTCTCCTACTTGTGGCTGCTCATGGTCTCTGCTCTTGTCTCCTAGGCCAAGACATCTTCGTCTGCGGGTTGATGGGGGCCATACACGGGGCCCTTCTGTGCAGCAGTGCCATCCTGAAGCGGAACGTGTACCTAGACCTGAAGAAGCTTGGTTCAAGGATCCAGGCACAGAAAAAGAAGAATTAGTTCGGTCAGGGATGCGCTAGATGAATTTGGCCAGTGCTGTGGCACAGGCTGACTCAGGCATGTCTTTCAGCATTAGTTTCTGCTTGCACGAAGCACTCTCATTCGTTTTTGATTTCTGAATGGAGATCCGATCCGCAGGTCTCCCACAGATCACGGTTCTTAACTGAAGCTCTTCCAGCTGAGGCAGGGGGTGATCTTCCACCTTTCACAACACACTAACTACTAAGGCCCGGTGTGGGCTACTGATCTGGATAGCTGGATAGCCTTATGTCTCCCCAGCAGTGCTCTGCATCCCACTCCCATACCTCCTAACAAACCAAATATTAATTTTTGTTGTTAATCCTCACCCCAAAGTATTTTTTTTTCTATTGACTTTTAGAGAGAGTGAAAGGGAGGGGGAGAGAGGCAGAGAGAAACATTGACGTGAGAGAGACGCTTCAATTGGTTGCCTCCCGCATGCGCCCCAACTGGCGCTGGGGATCGAGCCTGCAACCAAGGTACATGGCCTTGACTGGAATTGAACCCAGAACCTTTCAGTTCTCGGGCTGACACTCTATCCATTGAGCCAAACCAGCTAGGGAAAACCGAATACTCTTGAAAGCGTTGGTCCAGCTGTCCTGAGGCTTCTCTCATCACTCGAAGTGCTCTGCTGCAGTCTACACTGTTAAGGAAAAAGGGTGTCCAACAAGGGTAGGCAAAGCCTGGGCATGGTTTTGGTTATAGGTTAGGCCTCCATATCCCAGTTTTTGCTGGTTCTAATCCTACGCTGTTAAGGAAAAAGGGTGTCCAATAAGAGTTAGTCAAAGCCTGGGCATGGTTTTGGTTATAGGTTCAGAGGCCTCCATATCCCAGTTTTTGCTGGTTCTAATGGCTCACTCAGGGGTGGAAACATGCCTGCGGCAGGCTCATTGCGGTTGTGGGGGCTGGAAAAATAACAAATACCAGTTTGCAAGGTGTGTGTTTAGAAGATAATATTCAATTCCTATGCAGCCAAGGTCCTAGATTTGTCTTCCTTATGATGCTCAGGGTGGCAGCACTGAGACACGCCCTTATGGAGCTTATACCGGGGCCTCAAGGCTTATCTTTCAAAGATAACAAAGGGTGACTGGTAGCCAGGGCACAGGCTGGAAAGGTGATGTCACGGGTTGAAGCGGTCTGCAAGGGCATTCCAGGCCAAGGGGACAGCAGAGGACAAGTGCCAAGAGTAAATGAATGATGACCACGGGCCAGCTACCTCCTAGATCTAGTCCATGGGCTGCCTGGTGGGGAGGACTGGGGCTGCAAATCAGTCACCATCACAACACAGAAATCTACAGGATGTGCACAACCCCGGTACGGCGTTTCCTGTTTATTGGAGATTGGATGGGAAAGTAAATGAAGACTGAAGGTTAAGAATAAAAAGGACCTTTCACTTGTTTAGGCCTCATATCACATAATTCTAATACAATATTAATAAATTCAATGATTTTATAGCTTTACTATTTGAAATTTATTTGTTTCTGCAATGATACAAAATTACATCAAGTGGCATTCACATAAGCTCAGTAAAACATTAGATACTGAAAAATACTTATCATTAGACCAAATAAGCTTTAAAAATAATTATAGTTAAGTTACAAAAGCTGAAAATATAAAACACTGCAAAACAGTGGCAATCTACTAAGTGGGTAAACAAAGAAGGGAAGCAACATCAACCATTTACTTAACATGGCAGATTTTGGAATTCAAGGAATATCTATCGTATATACACATCAGTGTGAGGAGGCTGGCTTTGATGGCAGCTTAAAACTACGCAGCTCAGACTCAACCTTTTAACAGAAGAGTTTGGGATAGTTAGGAAATTTACATGTGGCTTGTGGAACTAGCTAAGTTGAGATTCAGTCTTGGCTCTGGATAGACACTTAAAACTGAAAATCTCTTCCCAGGATCCTTAAACCAGGCCACGCCAAACACAACCTTCCCAGCAAGTTTTCAGAAAACAGCTGACAGACCTAGAAGGATTGATACATAGCACACTCTTCCCAGTTCATATGATGCAGCATGTTCAAGCATGCTAGCTTTCATCACACACGAGGCACTGGGTATCGAGTTACCCTGTAGACACAAAGGACAGGCTTCCATTTTCTAATTTAAATGACATGAATTGGAGAATAAAATGAGAATCACCACGGGTAATTTTAGAGGTTTAGAATTCTATTGTCAAATATTCCTTTAAAAGCCATCATGGGAAGCCCAGCTGGCATGGCTCAGTTGTTGAGCGTGGACCTATGAACCAGGAGGTCACAGTTTGATTGCCAGTCAGGGCAAATGATTCTCTCTTAATCGAGGTTTCTCTCTCCTCCCTTCCTCTCTGAAATCAAAAAAATACATATTTTAAAAAGCCATCATGGGAAAAGAAATGTCAAAGTATATATAACTAATTGCCAGGTCATTCCAAGTTGTCTTAGCCTTTTGAGATAAGACTGGCCTTCCATTGCCCTGGCTGGGTAACGGTTAGAGCATTGTCCCCACACACCAAGGTTGCCGGTTTGATCCCCAGTCAGGGGACATACAAGAATCAACCAACGGATGGATAAATCAGTGGAACAACAAATTGATGTTCTCACAATCTCTCTCCTTTCCTCTCAAAAATAATTTAAAGACTGGCCTTTCATTCCCTCAGAGCCCAGAAATGGACTCCTTAAATATTCTACTCAGTAATCTATCAGGAAAACAAGTTCCTCTATTACATCCATGACTGAAGCATAGATTCCTCCAAATAGAAATCACCCTTCAACCAAAGGCTGGGCAGGAAAGGAAGCACACAGCTGCCTAGAGGGGTGCCTCTTGGCTCCCTGTACTTCATTGCCTGACCCCACCCCGGCTTGAGAGATGCCTCCGCCAGCTCGCCCTCACCACAGAATCTCTAAGAAAACATGCTTCAAGTAATCTCAAAAAGACAACTGCCCAAATAACAAGTTTTCCTTTGGTATGAGAGATTTCCTTCAGTGCAATTTTTAAAGTGAAACTTAAATTCTATACTCTCACCACAAGAAATGATATTTCTCAGACTCAAAAAGTGGAACTTGTGGAATCCACAACACTACCCACTTTTCTGCTCTCCTCTTTATGGGACAGCAACCAAAAAGGCTGTGTGAGGCCTCAGTTAAGTTGCAGCCAGATGTCCTGAACAAAGAAAACTTTTGCAAGAGCTCCTGAAGTACTGAGGAATGTCACTCTGCTAGGCAGATGAAACTGTAGTTTGGTTTTCGTGGGGAGACCAGAGACATCAGATATTGACTGCCCTGCTTTGCTAAAGTTCCAAAATCTGTGACTGCCATTATTAAGAGCTACTAAAGTAGAAGAAGAAGAGTCCATCCCAGGTTGGGGAAGGTAGGAAGATACACAGCAAAACCTGAGCTGGGCCCTGAGGAAACAAAGTTTGGGGAAGTAAGGGAAAGA
>NW_006290778.1:1472122-1483046 GCF_000327345.1 Myotis davidii
GGACACCGCAGGAACAAAAAAACACAGAGGCCAGTAGGGCGCCCAACAATAGGGGCTTTTGGCCTGGCTAGACTGTAGAGAAAGACAGGCAGGGCAGTGCCCATCTGCAAAGTCTTGAATACAAAAGAGCCTATACACTTGCCTCTAAGCCATAAGGGACACAGACAGAAGCTTCAGATCAGGGCAAGTGTTTCAGGTCAATCTGGTCCCTATGCACACAAGAGAAGATGGACAGGAAAACCAATAAAGGTGGCTCCTGAAAAAGAGATCCGGGAGAGAGGTGGAATGGGTGTGGGACAGGGAAGCAAGGAAAATGGAAAGAAAGATTGCAGCTCGAGACATTTTTTGTTTAAAAAGCATAGGACTTTTGTGACAAGAAATAAAAATGGTGTAAGTTTGTAGTTTGTAGTTGAGAGGATTAAAGAAATTGGGCAGTTGAAAGAGACAGTGTAATCGGTAGAAAAAATTGAGTTTTAGAATTTTTAGGACAACCATGCTGAAAAGAGCACACAACAGACTGTTTCTTTGGGAACTATGCCAAGGCTAACGACCTGGGAATGAAGAATGAATGAATTTCTGAGGAGACAAAGGAGTTTTTTTGTTTGTTAAAAATTTGTTGTTGTTAATCCTCACCTGAGGATATTTTTCCATTGATTTTCAGAGAGTGGAAAGGAGGGGGAGAGACAGAGAGAGAAACACTGATGAGACACATTGATTGGTTGCTTCCCACACATGACCCAACCAGGGCTAGGGATTGAGCTGGCAACGAGCTATGTACCCTGGACCAGAATCAAACCCGGGACCCTTCAGTCCAAGGGCTGATGCTCTATCCACTGACCCAAACCGGCTAGGGTGACAAAGGGGTTCTTGACATAAGGACACTTTGTCAAAGAAACCAAAAGAGGGGAATTTCTATTTGGATGGTCAACAGTGTCCAATTCTATCAATATCAAGACTAAGTTTTGAGAACAAGCCATTGGATTTGATGATCTGAAACTATGGAATAACACTTAGTAGAAAGACAGGGACCAAAGTGAGCTTGTAAAGGTTATGAAGAGAGTGAATGACAAAGTAATGAAAGCAACACTTACTGAAGAAGTTGATGAGCAGACTGAATAACAAATAGGATGGATGGGGGCTGGGGGGGGGTGTTGTGTAAGCATGAAGGTTGGAGAAAAAGTGTTAGTGTAGATAGGCTGAAATAGAAAACATTAGAGGAGGGAAGGCAGGGACAGGGGAGACGGAAAAGGGACTATAATAATCAAGGTCTTAGGGAATGCTAGGGGAGCCTGATAGAAGATTTCTCAGATTGGAGGAAAGTATAAGACTGGTGCACAAGTAAAGAAATGATGACAAGAAGAGCATTCATTCATTCTTGATCTCCACAAACAGGTTCTGCAATGAATGAAAACCTCAACTGGAAGCCATGCGCTGTTCTAAGCAAGGTGGATGATGATAATATGACAAACACATGGTCCCTTCTTTAGACTTACTTCTTCCATAGCACAGAATTCGTCATATTCCCTCACTTCCCACATCTTTGTATTTCTTGAGATCGGTTATTCTATTTCAGTTTTTCCTTTGCAGAAACAACTCTTCAGGCTCTTTATAATAGGATAACATGACTAGAGCTACATAAAACTTCAAACAGTGTGACCTAAGACACTACTCTCAGTTACCCCAGGGGAACTCTGTGAATTTCTTAAATTTTAATAACCCTTCCCATGGGATAGAAGTTTTACTAACTACCCCTACTTAGCATTTTATATTAGATGAGGGGACCATTAATTAGGTTAAGGTAAAAGAAAGAGCCTGGTTAGTTTCTAAATATGTCTATTTTGTCTGTTTTAGGCAACAGAGGTAAAACAGAGTTTGTGGGGAATCTATTTCATAAAAGGTCTTTGAAAATAACGCAAACCCAAACCAAAACCCTCCTATTTGTTTTCTTGCACATGAACTTACTCTAATTCAAAAAGGTCCTGTTACGGTTATAAGAAAAAACAGTGCTTCAATAATCACAACTTTATTTCTAAAAATCTGCAATGGGAACAGTGGCTTTACAGCTCTACTCCCAGGAGCCCCAAGTTCAGTTTTATACTCAGTACAACCAAATGGAAGCTGACTCACTTTGTCTTACATAATATGAAAATGTGCTAGATGGGTTGAACCTGCAGGCAGTAAAGCATTTTTTTAAGCTATTGTTTTGGTTTACTGCTGAAGCATTTGAAAAGAATTATGTGTTCAATGTAGCTCTTTGCCCATCAGCATTCACCTTGTAGATCTCTTGTACGGCACATCCCCCCAAAGTAAGAGGTCCTGGTGTAAAGTACCTCAAGCAGTTGAGTTTTCTCCTAGGTCTGCAAAAATAAATAGTGGCAAGTGCAATGCTACTTTCTAGGGGTAATTTCACGATAGAGCTGAGGCCCAAGGCGCCCAGGGCGGTCAGCAGCACTAGCCTGCCAGGGGCTGGGATCTCCATTTGGTCAAAACTGGGTTCCCACCTGCTCGCTCCTTCTACTCATACTAAGTGGGGGAAAGGACGGAAGACACCAGCATAAATAATGGGAACAAAGGAGCACAGGGTCACTAAAGTGCCGGTGCAAAAACCAAAGCCATGCTCCCCACCCCCCATGTCTGCCAGCCTGGACTTGCCACCAACCCTAGAGGGTAGCTCTTAGTTCACAGTACTTTTATCTTCATTATCTTGATTTAGAAACAAATCAGCAGGGAGGACGAGGTTCTCAAAAACAGAAAGATCAAATCTGAAACGAGAGTAACAATGCATTGGTGATGTTCACCTTCTTCCAGAGGAATATAACTTACTGCTATGATTTTGGGGGTAAAAAAGATCTTAAGAGTTGCAGCTCAAAGAAAAAAAAATCCAGAATTAAGACAAACTGACCCTCCACCATACAAACAGTAATTGATAAAAAGCACGCAAAATTATTTAAAAATTCATTTTGAAATAAAACATACACTAGATGCCCAGCCAGCATGGCTCAGGTGGTTGAGCGTTGACCTATGAACCAGGAGGTCACAGTTCGATTCCCAGCCAGGGCACATGCCTGGGCTGTGGGCTCCATCCTAAGCAGGGGCATGCAGGAGGCAGCTCATCAATGATTCTCTCTCATCACTGATGTTTCTCTCTCTCTCTCTCTCCCTTCCTCTCTGAAATTAATAAAAATATATTTAAAAAAACAACAAACCCATACACTAGAGAGATCCACACTTAGTGGAGGGAATATGGGAAGCTTAGCTTCTGCTTTGTAGCATTCTGTATTCTGAATTGTTTACATGTGCATTTTCTTAAATCAGAAAAAGATTATAATGAACAGGAATGACAATCCTTAAAGTCAATTATCTGGAAAGGTACTTGGCCAGGGTTATACTGTGAGGCTGATCTACTGGGCCAGGCAGCAAGATGTTTTGAGCTGAGTGGCCTATTCTGTAGCTGGTATGAGCTGTACACATGAACTGTGTTCCCTGCAGGAGTCTGGAAACAACTCCCAGTTGGGCCGCCAGCAACTCTTCACCCAGCCCTTGCTGAGCTGCAGACGGGAGCATGCTGGCAGCAAGGCTGTGGGAGTACACTGAGCTCAGACAGGCTGCCTTTGGGGAGACCCTTTCTTCAGCTCCCGCTGCTGTGGGTGGAAAGAGGGCTTTGCTTCCTGGCAGAGGCATGGGTTGGCTGCATTCAGGAAATCTAGTCAACAATGCTTAGCAGGGCTGATCTGGGAAGTTGGAGGCCTATGTTTCTGAACTCGTTTATTTCTAGGGAGTGTAGTCTAGAGTTTTGCTCCCTAACACGTGATCCCAGCAGCATTTGGCGTCACCTAGGAACCTCCTAGAAATGTAGAAGCACAGGCTCCACCCCACAGCTAGTGAATCAGATTTTGCTTTCTATCACAATGCCTATGAAAATTTGTGAAGTGCTGGTGTAGTACAAAAACCACAGGATGGAAGCCTAGGGCGTTCCCATCAGGTCTTGATTTTGCCACGACCTTGAGGTGGGAATTTAAGTGGGGGTAAATCATGACTTCTGGGCCTGAGTTTGCTCATCTGTCAAGGGAGGGAGCTGTTGTAACATACTTAAAGCTCTCTTCAGCTCTAACACTACAGACATGTGTACATGATGTCTCTACTTCGTGATCTGAAAAGGGCAGGGGTAATGGTGGCAGCACCCCAGAATCAGCTGCTGCATCTGAGCCAAATGCCAGCCCACTGCTGTGCTCAGCTGAGACTGCATAGCCCTCCCATGGACCTGGGTTTTCCTTCCTTACCTTCTGGTCCAAAAGCTGGTAGTCACTGGCCTTAGGCCGCCGAGTAGGTTTGGATTTTTTTCCTTCCAGGGCAAAAGCAATAATCTGGGGAAAGGAAAAAAAAAAGATTAACAACTGACTCTATAATGACACATTTCAGTTTTTGAAATTAGAGGTAATCACCTAGTAGTACATTTGTTAATAACCTGACAGTAAAAAGAGCCGTACACCCACAAAAAGGCCTATCTATATATATAAAACCCTAATATGCAAACAGACCAAACGGCGGAAAACAGAATAACCAAACAACTGGTCACTATGGCATGCGCTGACTACTAGGGGGCACACGCGGAACATGGCGGGCGTTGGCAGCAGGCAGCAGAGCATGGAACATGGTGGGCATATCAGCCACGGCGGGATGGTGGAGCAGGTGAGCGGGGGTGCCAGACCAAGGCGGGACACCGGTCACTGTCATCAGAGTGAGCCTCTGGTGGTTACTGAAAATTCTTTGCTCCCGTGCACTATGGTCCCACCCGGCACTCGCACCTGCTGCCAGCACTGGCCTGGCTCACACCTGCAGCTGGTGCTGGAGCCACCACTAGAACCCACTGCCAGCACCCAGTGCCAGCCCCAGTTGCTCAGGAGCAGGGGGAGGTGGAGAAGCCCTCAGAGGCGATCAGGGCCAGCAGCTGCCGCTCACACCCACTGCTGGTGCTGGCCCCAATCTCTGTGCGCCGTCAGCAGGTGTGAGTGGGGCTAGCGCCATCAGAGCAATGGAGCGGTGGTGGCGGCTGCCCGCAGACAGGGGAGGCGGAGGGGGGGGACACGGTGGGAGGGACGGGGAAGGGGCATGGAGAATGGGCCGAGACCCGCCCCTGAGCCCACTGCAGCTTCATGGCCCACAGTTCCTTTCAAGGTGCACGAATTCGTGCACTGGTTTAAATTATAACAATTTTAAGAACAGGGCTTAGTTCCATTACAATCCTGTGTACTGCTAAATCAGCAATGATAGAGGGAGGAAAGCTGTTCTGGGCTCTAGTTTGTGGCAGTCTGCTAATTTACTCAAGAATACTCAAAGATCTGACAACTCCTCCCTGGAGAGCTGTAGGCTAAGACATTTCTTTTCTCCTCTCTCCCCACCTTTTTTTTAAAGAAAACAAATCATAATTATTTTTTTCTGCAAATGCACTCTTTCACTCCACACTTTGCCTCATCTTTTTTTTTTAAAATATATTTTATTGATTTCTTACAGAGAAGAAGGGAGAAGGATAGAGCGCCAGAAACATCGATGAGAGATTGATCAGCTGCCTCCTGCACGCCCCCCAGTGGGGATGTGCCCGCAACCAAGGCACATGCCCTTGACCGGAATCGAACCTGGGACCCCTGAGTCCGCAGGCCAATGCTCTATCCACTGAGCCAAACCGGTTCGGCCTGCCTCATCTTAACTTTACACTCATTTCATGCCTAAGGTTACTCTCCATGATGTTGAATGTAGAATAAGAATGCACCATTATTAACTAAATGAGTCCCTCATTTCTTATAGCCACAGGCCTTATGGCCATCATGAATTGAACTCTCCAATTTTGACCAGGCTACAGAAACTACTAAATTCTTAGAGTTCAATAAGAAATGTAATTATTTTGTCATTGGCATGATTACTAAGTGACACAGATACTACTTCACACCAAATCTTGCTAAAGAAATAAAAGATGAGTATACCTATGCAATTTCTGTTCCTTCTTCTTCTTTTTTTAAAAAATATATTTTATTGATTTTTTACAGAGAGGAAGGGAGAGGGATAGAGAGTTTGAAACATCGATGAGAGAGAAACATCGATCAGCTGCCTCCTGCACACCTCCTACTGGGGATGTGCCTGCAACCAAGGTACATGCCCTTGACCGGAATCGAACCCGGGACTCCTCAGTCCACAGGCCGACGCTCTATCCACTGAGCCAAACCGATCAGGGCTCTGTTCCTTCTTCTAATCAGAAATTCAACTGACTACAAAGATAATCCCTGGGCTCTCTGCTGTTGATGTCAAAGATTATGTAATCATTCTTTCTGCCATTGGAGGGGGAAGACAAAAACTTAGCAAAGGAAGCTAGAAATGATGCACTGAAAGTGGAAACTGGAAGATAAGTGCTCCAACTACTTACAAACTGTCAGGTACTCAGGTCCTCTGAGGCTGTGAAGGATCTAAGTTCAAGATTACAGGAGACCCCAAAGCAGGTCAGATTGTAATAACATCCTAACTTGGCACCTAATACAGCAGCAGAGAGCACTCAGAGGAAACAGTCATGAAAACAAATGATGTATAAAACAAGAGTAGAGCCCTAGCAGGTTCTGGAAAAAAACACCTGACATGTCATAAAATACCCAGTGCTCACAGGCAGGTAAGTGATGAGTACTGGCCCATACACCAAGCTTTCAGGGTGAAAGACATCCCATTCCTCCTCTTGAGCTAACTGTTGACTTACCTTCCGCTTGTTGTGATAGGCAATATAGAGAACAGCCACAAGAATGGCTGCAGTCACCAGATATGCAAAGAAGTGACTGCTCTCCGCACTTCCAAGATTCTCCTTATAAAGGTCATCCTTCTTCCTATTTACGGAATCCAAAAGTGTTCCTTCAAGGTTCTCTCCAGAGGCAGGGCCAGGCATTTCCTTCTCTTCTTTGGGTGGAGAGCCCCCTTCAGGTTCAGAACTGTTTTCCGTGAACAGGTGCTCCTTGTCTGACTCATCAGGACTGTTTCCCGTGGACTGGTGGTCCTTATCCGACTCATCGGGCCTGTCTCCCGTGGACTGGTGGTCCTTATCCGACTCATCGGGCCTGTTTCCCGTGGACTGGTGGTCCTTATCCGACTCATCGGGCCTGTCTCCCGTGGACTGGTGCTCCTTATCCGACTCATCGGGCCTGTCTCCCGTGGACTGGTGCTCCTTATCCGACTCATCGGGCCTGTCTCCCGTGGACTGGTGCTCCTTATCCGACTCATCGGGCCTGTCTCCCGTGGACTGGTGGTCCTTATCCGACTCATCAGGACTGTTTCCCGTGGACTGGTGGTCCTTATCCAACTTGTCAGGACTGTTTCCCGTGGACTGGTGGTTCTTATCCGACTCATCAGGATTGTTTCCCGTGGACTGGTGGTCCTTATCAGACTCGTCAGGACTGTTTCCCGTGGACTGGTGGTCCTTATCCGACTCATCGGGCCTGTTTCCCGTGGACTGGCGGTCCTTATCCGACTCATCGGGCCTGTTTCCCGTGGACTGGTGGTCCTTATCCGACTCATCAGGACTGTCTCCCGTGGACTGGTGGCCCTCATTTGACTGGTTTGAGTTGTCTCCTGTGGACTGTTGCTGTGAGTCTGACCCAGTAGAGCTGACAGCCGTGAGCTGTGTTGGAGCCTGTGGATTATTCTGAGGCAGGAGGCTGGGGGAGAACTGGGTGGCGACTCTTTCTGTATTCGTTATACTCTTCTGAGTGGGTAACGGAGAAGTGGACTCCTCGGCTTCTGAAAGAGAGAAACCAGTTGGCCCTCAAGAGAGGCAGGCCGTGGCCGGCCCGTGTGGCTCAATGGTTGAGCGTGGGCCTATGAACCAGGCGGTCAGGGGTCCATTTCCGGTCAGAGCTCATGTCGGGTTTCGGCTGGGTCCCCAGCAAGGCGTGTGGAGGAGGCAGCCGATCAATGATTCTCTCTCACCATTGATGTTTCTCTCTCTCCCTCCCTTCCTCTCTGAAATCAACAACAACAACAAAAAAAGAGGCAGGCCGAGATAAAGGATACCTCAGAGGTGGAAGAGACTGGAGCAACCGGCAAACGGTGGCGGCGATGGCGAGGGAGGGGTGAGCCGGGCAGGGACGAAGCAAGCTCAGAAGGCAACGGGCCACGGTGAGGATGATGGGCCTGGCGGGCGAGAGTGGGATTTCCTTGGGGGCAGGGGTCTTACCCGCCGCTGCAACCATCAGGAGGACCAACGCAACCAGGAACCGCATCCTGCAGACTGTACTTCCGCCGTCTGCTGCTCTCGCGAGATCGCGCACGGACGCCGTACTCGTAGCCCCGCCCCTTCCTGCGCCCGCCTCCCGCCGCGCCGCCGCCGCCGAGGGGCGGGCCTGGGGAACGGCCGGGAGGTGTGGCGCTTCCTCCCCGCTGTGCAGCTTTTCTCACAGGACCGGGCGGTCCCTGTGGAGGTGCGTCCACCCTTGCCTGATGTCTTTGCTCCGTGGCATCCGCCACCCGCTGTCACTCCCCGTTTCCTTTTTTCCCTCCGTGCTTCCGAGACCTTGCAGGCTGAGCAGGGGCCCCTGGCCCGTGGACGGCCCCGCGGGAGTGGCGCCGCCCGCTCCCTCCTCTGCTCGCCTTGGTAGCGTCTCCCTTTCTCGTGGTTCTTGCCTGCTCCGGTCTCTCCCACCCCAGCAGAGCCACCCCGGCACCGGGGCCTCGCGGCGCCCGGGTCCCAACTTCAGGACACTGCCCGCAAGTCGGCCAAGGGTCTTCCCTAAAGTGCATCCTTTTCCTGACCACAAAGGCTATTCATGTAAATTGTAGAAAACGGAGCGATTGTGTAGAACTAGAAAGCAAAATCTTTGCCCCACAATCCCGAGGTAATCACTGTGTTTTACTTTGTTTTCTGTCTTGCAGTGTGGGGAGCCCGCACGGCCATGGCATACTCATGCCAGCTCAGCCTGGTTCAGTGACCCTGAGTGGGGGGGTGAAAGGATTGAGAAAGGACAGACAAGAGAATGAAAGCTGGGTCTCGGTAGGACGCTGCTCCTCTGACAGAGAGACAGTGCCGGCGCCCATAAGCCGTGTCTTTATTTTATAGCAGATGCCAGGAGGCAAAGTAGGGGCGTGATCACCTTGTTTATAACATTCTCCTTGTTCTCAACCCTACTCAACTACATGCACCTGAACTCTATCACTCAGGCACGTGGGGCCACGTGGTTGGACCATAGGTTCCAGCTTACAGCTATAGCTATTGGCTATAATTGTGCTGGGAGGGCTCTGCCCTCCAAGCTGGGACTTGCATGTGGCAACGAGATGACTGTGCCCCCTCCTCAGTCCACAGCTTGAACCTGTCCAAAACACTAGCCACGCTCCGTATTGCAAACATTTAACAGTTTTTGATTAGGTAATGCATTCTAATGACTCAAAACATCAAAATGGGATTTCTAAAACATAGCGTACATTAGAAAACTACCCCTCCACAGGGTACCACTTGCATTAGTTTATTGTTTCCATTTAGTGTGTGTTTTTAAAAAACCATAAATACAGCCCTAGCTGGGTTGGCTCAGTGGATCGAGTGTGGGCCTGCAGACAGAAGTGTCCCAGGTTCCATTTGGGTCAAGGGCATGTACCTTGGTTGGCGGGGGAGGGGGGGCAGGGAAGGGGCGTGATCCCCAGTAGGGGGCTGGGGAGGCAACTGATAGCTGTTTCTCTCATCAGTATTCCAACTCTTTATCCCTCTCCCTTTCTGTAAAAAATCAATTAAAATGTATTTTAAAAAACACACACATAAATACAAATGTACTTATTTCCCCCTCCTTCTTAAATGTAATTTCTTGGTCTTTTTCCTATGCATATTCATTTTCTCCCAAATTATAATCATTGGGTGAATAGTGTTGTCCCACTGTTTATCATAACTGTTACGTTTATACATTACTTGTTGCTTGAAATCATTTTATGAACATTGGCCAGGCTAGGTTCTTTGTAACAGGCAGTGATTTTTTAAAAATGACCGACCCTAACCTCATGGAACATGTAATTTAGAGGACTCACGAGTTTAATCAGATGCGTACACAAATGAGTGTGTGTTCAAGGAAATAAAGTACAGAAACTGAACTCTGTTGAGAAAGACCTTTGAGTTGAGGACCAAAGTGTGTAGGCGTTTCCCAGGTGAGGTGGCGGGAGGAGGAGGGGAAGCTTTGCTGGCAGATGCACAGAGTGTGCCGGGGCCTGGAGGCTGGTGGGAAGCTGACGTTTTGTGTAAATCTAAAGATGAGGATAGGATTGTCAGATAACAGAAAACAGAAAGAGTGGCAGGCGAGAGTCAGGTTAAAGAGTAAATGACCTGGGAGTAGTCCAGAACATAAATCTTTATGGGACACAAAAGTGCATCAGAAAATATGCCAGTTAACTCAGACCAAAAGGGACCACAGCTGCCAGGGCAATAGCACTCCTCTGCAGTCTGCTGAGTAAATAATTGGGTTACACTGCATGCAGTTTTAGTTAATTGTAATTCTGTACATGGCATAAGTATAGATTGTTGTTTAAAAACCCTTTAATAATGTTTCTCAACATTTATCTGTTGTAAGGAAATCTCTCATATACACATGAGGATATATCCTATCTAATAAAAGAGAAACATGGTAATTGGTGTACGACCGCTACCCTTCCCATTGGCTAATCAGGGTGATATGCAAATTAACTGCCAGCCAAGATGGCCGCTGGCAGCCAGGCAGCTTGAAACTAACATGAGACTTGCTTGCTTCAGTGACGGAGGAAACCAACGTTCCCCGCCTGCCTTGCCGGCCTCTGAGCTTGCAGTTTGAAACATTGTAGCAAATATAGAAGCTAAACAAAACCCCAGAAACCCGCTTTCAGCCAGCCAGGATCTCAGAGCTGGAGTTGATACAGTGTTTCGAGATTATAGAACCCAAACAAAACC
>NW_006290778.1:1483844-1528726 GCF_000327345.1 Myotis davidii
CCAATTGGCCCTACCCTGAGCGTGACTGAGGGTGGCATCACAACCTTCCAATCCGCCCTGCTCTGTGCATGACAGGGGGCGGCGCCCCAACTCCCCAATCGGCCCTGCTCTGAGCCCGACCAGGGGTTGCACCTAGGGATTAGGCCTGCCCTCTGCCACCCAGGAGCGGGCCTAAGCCAGCAGGGGGGTGCATTTTAAGATGAGGCAGACCCTCAAAAAGATTAACCAATAGGCCAGGTAACTCAGTTGGTTAGAGCATTGTCCTAAAGTGTCATGTTGGTATGCCAAGGTTGTGGGTTTGATCTCTGGTCAGGGCACACAAAAGAAGCAACCAGTGAATGCATAAATAAGTGGAACAATAAATCAATTTCTCTCTCTCTCCTCCCTCATTCCTCTCTCTTTCAAATCAATAATTTTTTAAAAAAATATTAAGTTGCTTAAGGTCATGCTATTTTATCTTATCTTTGAGAGCAGTGAGTATTCTTAATCTGCCAATTTGATAAGACAAAAATAGTCCCTGTTACTCTTTAATGTTTATTGGACAAGTAATTCACATGACTTTGTACAATTTACTTAAATGCTTAAGTATCAATTTCGTTATTATTAAATGAAAATAAAAGGGTGGAGAATTGGATAATTCATAGAGTACTTAATACAGTAGCATATAATTATAACTCTCAAAAGTTATTGTTTTATTTATTATACAAAAATTAAAAATAAAGATAAGCCAAAGTAAGACAATAAAAATATCCTGTAATCCAGAGCTATTACCATGAAAAATTTGTTGGATCTTTTTTTATAGACATCTATATGCTTATGATAGCTTATTAACTGAAAATTAAGTTATAAAACCATGTGTACAGTTTTTTTTAAAGATATATTTTATTTATTTTTTACAGAGAGGAAGAGAGAGGGATAGAGAGTTAGAAACATTAATGAGAGAGAAACATCGATCAGCTGTTTTCTGCACACCTCTTACTGGTGATGTGCCCGCAATCCAGGTACATGCCCTTGACCGGAATCGAACCCGGGACCTTTCAGTCTGCAGGCCAACGTTCTATCCACTGAGCCAAACCAGTTAGGGCCATATGTACAATTTTTATCTTCCCGGCTTTTTTGTAGCATTAGTGCTACAACTAGTCACGTCACTTGTCTTCTGGGACACTATCATCTTGTCTCCAGTTTCTTTATTCATCATCCTTTGAGGGATCCCAGTTGTTATAGAACCGAATGTTTCTAGAAGGAAAGTGAAATCAAATGCAGCACAGAGTTGAAGGAAGATAAGGACTTAGAATTACACATTTCAGGGGAGTGGTGAGAGCAGAACCTCGTGGCAGTTGGGTCAGTGCAGTGGTCGGCAAACTCAGTCAACAGAGCCAAATATCAACAGTACAACGATTGAAATTTCTTTTGAGAGCCAGATTTTTTAAACTTAAACTATATAGGTAGGTACATTGTTATTAACTTAATTAGGGTACTCCTAAGCTGGGCTTTGCTAAAAATGCCCTCAATCTGAGGGGTTGACCTCAGCGAATGTATCCCCACTTCTTCAAAATAGACTCGCCCAGTCTGAAAACCGACTTCTGCGCATGGGCCACGAAGTTTCAATCGCACTGTACGTGTGCGCCCACACGTGGTATTTTGTGGAAGAGCCACACTCAAGGGGCCAAAGAGCCGCATGGGCTCATGAGTCGCGGTTTGCTGACCACTGGGTTAGTGAATGGAAGGTATGTAGAAAGTACCTTTTCTGGGAATTTGCATGTGAAACATGGTTTCTAATATGGGAAAGGATTGAACATTTTGTTGACTGAGGGGTAGATCTAATGATAGAGTGACCAAGTTTACAAGACAGATATGACTGGTAGACAAGGTACCAAGAGTTGAAGGGCTGAGGTCTAGGGGACAGTAGAGCAGTTGACTTTGGGTTGAACCAGGGGTTGACCTTGAGGCCTACGGAAGGGCAGAATGTTGAGAGAGTGGATGGATATTTAGGTGGGGACATGGGAGATCAAAATAGAACATTTCAACTGGCCTCCATTTAACATAATTTTAAAAATATTTTTATTGGTTTTAGAGAATAAGGGAGAGATAGAAACATCAATGATGAGAATCATTGATTGGCTGCCTCCTGCACACCCCAAACTGGGGATGGAGCCCACAACCTGGGCACGTGCTCTGACTGGTAATTGAACCATGACCTCCTGGTTCATAGGTCAGTGCTCAACCACTGAGCCACACTGGCCGGGCTGGTTTGTTTTTAGACTTTGCTCTTGTAAACAATGCTGCAGCAAACACTTGTTTTTCATGTCTTCTGGTCTGCTGATGCATGCAACAGTTTCTCCAGTGTAAATGCTTTGCTTTCTTGGCATCTTTCTCCATACGCCTCTCACCTCACCAACAGTGTTCTTGTACTGTTTGTTCTTCAACACAGGATATTGCCCGTGGCTGCCCTCCTCCAGACTCCTGAGGGAAGCTCCTAAAAGAAGTATTTTTCATTTGTGAAAAGCTGTTCTTGGCTACAGCATAGGTGATCCACAAGAGAATCCATGGTATGTTACAAAATATGCATTACGATTTAGGTGAAATAAGCCAGACACAAAAGGACAAATATGTAATTCTAAGTCCTTATCTTACTTCAACTCTGTGCTGTACCTAGAATAGGCAAATCTATAATTTAGAACATAGCTTAAAAGTTCTCAAGGTCTGGGGGGGAGAAGGGAGTGGGAGTTATTACAGAGTTGCTGTTTGGGAGATGAAATAATTCGATGTCAGTAGTGATTATGGTTGCATGCTGCTGTAAATGTACTTAATACCACTAAATTGTCCACTTAAAAATAGTTAAAATAGTGAATTTTATATTATATGTATTTTACCACAATTTTAAAAAGTTACATATCCAAGAAGAGTAAAAAACCTGGCAAGTAATCATAAAAAGGAGAAGGAAGAATAAATTATTTTACCAAGGCTTAAAATAAAAAGAAATTCTGATATGTGCAGCAATGTGGATGAACCTTGAAAACATTATGCTAAGTCATATAAGCCAGGCACAAAAGGACAAATGTTTTTATTCCAATTATATGAAATATTCAGAGTAGGCAAATTCATAGAAACAAAATAGATTAGAGCTTCCAGGGTTTGGGGGGAGGAGGAATGAGTTGGGGTGATAAAAAGTTTTGGAAATAGTTTGTGGTGATGGTTGCACAACATTATAAGTATAATTAATGCTCCTGAACTGTATACTTAAAATGGCAAATTTTGTTACATATAATTACCATAATTTTAAAAAATGAAGTACTGATATATACTACACAAAATGGGTGAACATGAAATTTGCTGAAAGGACTCAGTGAGAAAGAACCGTGTATTATATTATTCTACTTAATGAAATGTCCATAATAGACAAATCCAGAGATAGGAAGTAGATCAGTGGTTGCCTGGGGCTGGAGGAAACAGGGTGACGTACACAGGGTAATGTATGGGGTTTCTTTTGGAGGTGATGCAAATCTTGGGAACACAACTAAAAACCAATTTATATACTTTAAATGAGTAAATTACATGTTACATTAATTATCCTGTATAATAAAAGGCTAATATGCAAATTGACCAAATGGCAGAATAACCGGTCACTATGACGTGCACGGACCACCAGGAGGCAGATGCTCAATGCAGGATCTGCCCCCTGGTGGTCAGTGCTCAGCCAGAAGCTGGGCTCACAGCTGGCAAGTGCAGTGGTGGTGGCGGGAGCCGCTCCCGCCTCTGCAGCAGTGCTAAGAATGTCCAACTGACGGTAGCAGGCTTGGTAGCGGGCTTAAGTCGGCAGTTGGACATCCCCCGAGGGCTCCTGGATTGCGAGAGGGTGCAGGCTGGGCTGAGGGACCCCCCCCCCCCCCGCCGCCCCGCATATAATTTTGTTGCACCAGGCCTCTAGTATCTCAATAAAGCTGTTACAGAAAAATTAATTGCAGTGCTAAGTACTAAGCAGACAAAGGACGCCTCTTACATCTCGGCAGTTAAAAGGCAAAGGGAAGGCAAGGGTTCCTTCCTTTGGACCAGTTATTGGTACTGACTGGTTATGTCCATTCGAGGTTGGGTTGGATTTGTCCGATTGTGTCAGGCATGTTTTATATCCCTCCCCAAAGCGCGCATCCTCTTAGCATGTCTGCAAAACTGGCACAGGGCTTGGTATGAGGAAGGGGACTGGATTCAACAAAAGGGTTAAAACACTCAAGAGGTCTTGCAACTGCAATTTTATTTTCTTTTGTGAAAATAAACAGCTTATTGGGAGTTCAAATTGCTCCAAAAACCCCATAAAAACAAAAAGAAATACACACAGAAGCATGTGAGGTGACGGGGAGGGAGGGTGTTTAGAACTTTGGCAGACAGCTAGACTGAGCCTCGGAGCAGTTCCTGTCTGCCGCTCTGGGACTGTGAGGGGGAGATCTTGACTGGTGAAGGGTGGAACACGGACTTCGTCACTAAGGAAGTGGCAGGCACCTTGAGTCTCTTGGGGGGAGGGGTGCTGGTGGAGACAGACCAGGCAGGGTCTTCTCACATGGTGAGAGCCTTACACTGGGCAGAGGGCGAAAGGATGGAGGCAGGAACCCATGGAGCTGAGCAAAGAATTGGGGCGAGATCAAAAGAAATGTCCGGGAATGGGGTCTAGATGAAGAAGCAACAGGCTAGGAGTCGCAGCAGTGGCCACGCAGCCCGGGTGGGGGGCTGGGGCACAGGGGGAGGTGGGAGGAGGGAGGAGGCGATCTCAGAGGTAGAGAGAGGAGGGTCTTTTGCCCAGGTCCATCCACCACTGCATGTACGGGAAGAATGACACACTACTTTTCAGTTCTTTCTTTTAAAGATTTTTTTTTGTGGGTTTTGTTTTGTTTTTTAAAAAAGCCTTAAGGTCAGCTACTGGTTACATCTACAAAATGTAAAGTGCTGCTGTTACCAGTCACTTTACAGAACAGTCCAGGGTGGTCAAATATTGACCAATAAAGTTTCCTTTTTTTTTCCTTCCTCTTCTGAATCATTACTACTCGATGGGTCACTTGACAGCCTGCATAGGTCACAGGGCAGCTTAGTGGGCAGACTTGGTGACCAAGGAAAGAGGCTGGGCCTGGAGCACGGGGAGGGCCTGGTGTGCATGGAGCGTGGCCGGGAAGGAGGGGGGAGAAGTCAGCAGAGCTGTGGGCATGGACCCGAGGGGGAGGGGCCGGGAGAGGAGTGGGGGCTGGCTGCCCATCTGGCCAGAGGACGTGGCTGCAGCCTTAGCTGACAGGAAGGCAGCCGAGTGAAGAGCCAGCTGGGCCCGGGCCTCTGGCTTGGTGGTGAGGGAGAGGGGCTGGGCTTGCTCCGAGTGGGTGGCAGCAGGGGCAGCCGGTGAGGCCAGGGCTGCGGAGGGGGTCGCCGGGGAGTCTAGCATGCTGCCATGGGAAGAGGCAGGGCTGTCACAGGGCTTCTCGGGGGGCAGGTACTGAACACACGGCTTCTTGCTTTTGGAGGCCAGAGCACCTGGGGGAAAAACACACGGAAGAGTGAGTAGCTAGTAGCTCTGGCGAGGCAGAGGCTGCAGAAGAGGCCTGGCTATGCACAGCATCTGGAAACACAAGAATCCTTCCTGGGAGGGAAGCGAGGACCTGGAATTGCATCCAAAGCTTTCAAGGTGAGGAAGCTGCATTCGGGGATGCCTAGAGCAGAGAGAAGGGGCAATGCCAGTGACCACCACCAATTCAGTGTCTGACCGGAGGAAAGACAGCTCCGCCTACCGCATCGTCGTCTTCCTTGCCCACATCTCATCATTTGGGGGATGGATCTCCGCTCAATTTGCTTTAAAAATCTTTAGCTTACGGTGCTAGCGGGAACAGTGTGTCACCTGCTAAGCAGCGTGGCATGCAGTGGATTGTTGCAGCATATTCATAATTTATGTGTGTGTGGTCATGTGTAGATGAATGGAAGGAAGGAAGGAAGACCACTTAGATGGTTGTGGCCTTTTATTCCCATCCTGGAGTGAGCATGAGATGAGAGGTGTGACTAAGTGCTTGCCACAGTGTGAACCTCTGTGCCAGGTGTGATTCTGGTGCACACATTTTTTTTTAGCACAAGGCGGCCCCTGAACTTGATCAAACTATTTCTTCTGGTGTTTGACCAACTAGACACTGGCAGCAAAGCTGATTCTGCTGGGTCCACTGACAGGCAGTACGTCGGCCCCTAATATCTGCCTTCCCGAGGGGATTTCCACGGCATTCAGTTTTTACCTTACACACTGACGTTAGAACCTAACCCTCCAATAAGATGCAACTGAAGCGCGTTCCAAAGCGCCCAAGGTTCCAAGTGAGAAAGTGCTGGGATCCAATCCCTGAACTTCCCCAGCTCTTAGCTGGTCATCTCTAACACGAGGATAACAGTAATGCCTGCGTGAGCACATGAGGCGGAGGCCCTGGACAGGCAGCTGTCACCCAGCACTGTCCCTGTGTCCATCCGGTGCAGTGTCACCCTTAGGCAGATCAGCTGGGGCAGCGGGAGGCAAAGGAAAGAGGCAGCGGCTCCTTTAGACTCACCCTCTGCCTCGTGGACTTGCTGCTGGGACTGTGTCTGCGACAGCTGCTTTTCTCTCTTCCTCTTCTTTTTCTTACCCTAAAAAACACGGCCAAAGGAAGAGGCCACAGAGACAGAACACCTGGCTTTTCAGGGGGATGCCCAGGTAAGAAGGGGGGCCACTCAACCCCCACCGGAGTCTCAGAAGTGTGTCTTCCTTTAGTGCCCCTCCCCCTCGATTCCTGCCCTCCAGCTCAGGTGTCCTGTCTTTTGAAAGGCCCCACCCTGTCGCTGCACTTCAACCTTGTTTTTCCGTTTCTCTCCCTAGATCCTTTGGAGGGGTCCTAGGTCCCACTGAAAAATCTAATTCAGCTACGAACCCTCTTACCGGAAGAGAGCCAATAAGAACATGCACACAAAAAGCTGCCGTTTCAGGGTCGTAGACATGCCAGCTGAGGTCATGTGTTGGCCGCTCCACCCCCGGCCAGGAACCCCTGGCTACCTTCCACCACCAGCGCTAGCCCTGAAGTGGGGTCGGAGGCCGAGTCCCATCAATCAGGAGGGACACAAGTTTAAGCGTGTTGTCAGGACACCAGAACCCTGCCCTTGTGGACCTGCCTGCCTTATTTCTAGAGAAATACAGGCCTCCCCTGGCCTCGGAGTCCTCCGTTCATGTCGTTAACTTCCCTCCCTCTTCCGCGAGCGGAGGCTGCTCTGGGGTCTGAGCAGCACTTACGTAGTTGTCCCGGGCTGACCAGGTCGGGTAGAGCTGGGAGTGAAGCTGCCGCTCCTTCCGGGCCAGTTCGTAGTATTTGGCCTGCTCTTCTCGGGACAGGTTGTGCCACTGTGAGAGGGAGCGGAGAGGGTCAGAGACAGGGAGCGGGGGACGCAGGGACGCCGGCCACACAGCTGGCGGGTCGGGGCGGTCTTACCTTTCTCCCCAGGATTTGATTGATGGCAGCACTTTCCTTCAGGGTGCACTCAGCCACCACCTTGGCCCTCATCTCCTTCATGTATAACATGAAGGCATTTAGGGGCTTCTTCACGTGGGGTTTCTTTTCTTCCTCCTTCTTCACCGTGACTGGTGATTTCCTGGGAAGTGGGTTAGCAGGTGTCAGCTGTCACCTGGCTCACCAACCCCCGCCTCCCACTGCGACTGGGGAGGGGAGGAATGTGGATTCCAGCGGCCAGTGGCTGCTCTCAGCACCTGAGCGCCTCCCACTAGTAGTTCCAACCCAACCCTCTGGATCACTGGGCCACACCCTACAGAAGGAGAATTCCCTGATGGAGGAGCAGGGGGGTGGTGACGGCTGGGTTGTACTGGCCACAGGTGATACAGATATAGGGGTGGGGCGCCCTGGGCAGAAACAAGGGGTGGGCTCTCCTGGGCCATGAGGCACTGACTGGCTTTCCTGCCCTTTACAGCCCTGGTGCCACCAAGCCCTGTGACCTGAGAAAAGCCTTCTTTCTGGGCCTCACATTTTCACGTGCATCATGGGAGAAGGGAAGCCAAAGGCTTTCTCCGGTTCTCTTGTAGCCTCTAAATCCTGACCCTAAAACTTAATTTATTTTTTAATCCTCATCCGAGGATACTTTTTCCATTGGTCTTTAGAGAGTGGAAGGGAGAAGAGGGGAAGAGAGAGAGAGAGAAAGACATCAACTAGTTGCCTTCCGCACACGCCCCAACCGGGGCTGGGACTGAACCTGGGACCCTTCGGGCCGAGGGCTAATGCTCTAATCACCGGCCAGGACTGTAAATTTTTAAAAAAATTTATTTATTTATTTATTTCAGAGAGGAAGGGACAGGGAGGGAGCGATAGAAGCATCAGTGATCTGAAAGATGACCAGGAATCGAACCGTGACCTCCTGGTTCATAGGTTGACACTCAACCACTGAGCCACGCCGGCCAGGCTGTAAAACCTTTTTTAATGAGAAAAGATGCAGAATGTCTCAAAGAGCCAAAGGGAACAATTTCCTGGGGAGAGGATTTGGCTGAGGGAGGCTGCTGGGCTGCCCGCTCAATGCCACCAGGAGAGAGAAAGAAATAGCAGCTGCTGCTTAGATACTGGTGACTCAGCCCCGGAGGCCTGTTACTCACGCGCTCACGGCTGGGCTCAGGCTGGGGGGTGCCGGCTCCTGCTTGACGATGGGGGAGACGATGGCGGGGTGGGGAATCCCTGAGGTGGGCAAACCAGGATGGGCCGGAGCCACCATGTGAGGGGAGAACCGACTGGAAACCAGGCTGTGCAGCAGGTGGAGAGGACGAAAGAGGGATTCAGGCCCAGTGCTCGTCAGCAGTGGGTGTGGGTGGCCCCTGCCCTTCCTGCAGAGGCGGGTCAGCACCTCTGCTGTGGCCGAGTGTGAGGAAGGGAAGGCCATCGCTGACCTCTTGGGAAGATGAGGTTTGGGAAACACCCAATAAGCCTGCCCTCCCCCTACAAATGCACAGGGTTCCTATTTCTGGTGCTGGAAGCGAGTAGGAGGAAAAGTGGGGTGTATAATGGGACAATATGGGCTTCTGTGGGTCGCATTTCCTTTGTCACTGGGGGTACCATGGTCAGGCAGAGCTGGCCCTGTGCATAAATCTCCTTTCCCTCTGCCCTCCCCTGACATCACTGAGGAAAAACCAACCTTCCCCCATCTCTGGCGTCAGTGTGAAATGAGTTGTCTACCTACGATGCAGGTACTACTATGTTTGCTCTACTTCAATAGGAAGTGCGTTACACAATCATCTCCATGAATCAGGCTGAAAAAGGGTTTTCACAAGAAATAGATTCACAGAGCTTTCAAACTCAAAGGCAAGGCAGGTAATACAAATAGGTAAAGCCGCCAGAGACAATCCACAGGGTCTGGGAAAACTATACAACCCTTAGAAGTGGTTCTCAGAGTATGTCCAGACTAGACACATCAGGAACTAGGTAGAAAAATAAAAAAACCACCACAAAGCCCAGTGTGCAGGAGGGCGGGACCAGATGGCTGAGTGGCAGGGCTCGGAAATTCTCTTAGAGACACTGGGGAAGAGGGAACCTGTGGGTGGGGGGTCCTTCCCACCACGGGGCAGGAATTATCGGAGACGGGGAGAAAAGTGAGCCTGGGCCTCGTTTGCTGCCAAAAGAAAGCTGCTCAATGGGCAGAAATGGCAAGGACGCTTGCAGACAGCCCGTCCCCGGACTCACCTGGACATGGAGGCGTTCATGGCGAGGGCAGGGTAGGGGTGCCGGAAGCCACCAGGAGGAAGGGAGTACATGGGCTGTCCTTGCCTGCAGAGGCCAGGAACAAGGAAACCCAGTCAGCATACTGGCTAAAACGGGAACATTCAGGGCGGAGAAGAGGGGCTGGGAAGAAAGGCCGAGGGATAAAGGGCAGGAAGTAGGAGTGAGGACTGGGAGGAAGCGGGGGGAGGAAGGTCTGAGTTTGGGGCTCCGGTGAGAGGGTGCCCCTGTGGGTGGGGCAGCTGGAGGTCAGTGCAGAACTCAGCCTAAGGATGGAACGGGAGTGAGAGGCCCCTGGTTTCCTTACTGTGGGACGAGCCAGCCGAGGGGGTGAGGGATTTGTCCGACAGCTCCAGGAGACAGCGGGTAATACGGAGACAGTTCCGACGGGTGAGGGGGCCGGGGGATTCCTGCTTCCAAGGAGAGATGTGTCAGACCGTTCCCCGGACCGCCTTAAAACAGCATCGTCTGGGAGGTTCCTCGCCCCAGGTCCCCAGTGTTCTGGAGCTTGGCAGCCTCTTTCTTTTGTGTCCCTGCCCTGTCACCTCCCAGCTCTGCAGACCCGCTGGTCAAGGACAGTCAGGGAGGCAGGACCAGTGCAACCTCCCCGGCTACATGGAAACCATTTCTGTTGGCAGAATTAACTCCCAGCTGCCGATACAGGGATTACTGTCCAAGACAGGGACGAGAAATTCTGGACCCGCAGACCCCGGGACCCCCAGTCACCAGCTAACCGCTTCTCTAGGAAACCTGCGTGTACGGAGAAATGAACTCTGGACCCCAAGTCCACAGTTATCCTCCTTGTCCGCAACGTGTCGTGACTATTTCTCTAAAGCGGGACCCCCAAATACTCTGAGCCACGGTAACTGGGAACTTCATTAAGACTGTGGCTCCCTGGGATAGGCAGGCCTGGTGAACAAGCTAAAAAAAAAAAAAAGCCAGCTCAGCCCTGCTGTCTGATAGCCTGGCGGGACGTGGGTACTCCTCCACTTGAAACATTCGGTTTAGGGCTGAAGTCTCGTTTAGGGAGGCACAGCTGGCACTGTGCTAGATGTCAAAGTTAATAAAAAAAAGAGATTTCCCCCCCACCCCTGCCAGATCATTCCATTCCCAAAGTGTTGAGATTGTAAAACAGTGGTTCTCAACCTTCTGGCCTTTTAAATACAGTTCCTCATGTTGTGACCCAACCATAAAATTATTTTCGTTGCTACTTCATAACTGTAATGTTGCTACTGTAATGAATCGTAATGTAAATATCTGATATGCAGGATGGTCTTAGGCGACCCCTGTGAAAGGGTCGTTCGACCGCCAAAGGGGTCGCGACCCATAGGTTGAGAACCGCTGTTGTAAAGTAATAGAAACAGAGACACACCACTTGCTGGCTGTGGGGCCAGACCCTGTGCACAATCTGGTTTAATTTCCTTTCACCCTGACAGTAACCCTGCGGCACGGAAGGTACAGATAATGTACCGGTGGAAAAACCGAAGAGCTGAAGCCAGTGGTCAAGGCTGCGACAGCTGAGGACTCGACCGGGACCCAGGTCCAGTGGGCGCTCCGAGGAGAGAAGCCTGCCCCCGCCCCCCTTGGAGCTCTGCTCGGGGTGCCGCCCTCCCGCAGCTGCAGACTCACCTGTCTTTGGATCAATCTCCGGGGAGAGGTGTGTGGGCGGGGAGCCCGGGGGGAAGTGGTCGCTGCTGTAGGTGATGAGGGGCGTCAACGGGTGCATGTGGTGCGGGTGCTGAACGACAGGAACTTTATTCGACTGAAAGACACGGAGAAAAAGACTAGGGACAGTTGCCAAGGAGATGGAGAGTGAAATCAGCTGACAGTCACTGAGTCGAGAAAGTGCCAGGTATTTTCCAGGCCCCGTCCCATTCAGTCCTCACACAGCCCCGGAGAGAGAGGAGCGGGAGGGATGATGCCCGCCCTCCAACATACCCTCTTCTAAACAAGTGTGTACGATACATGTTCAGCTCACATAACTGGTGCCACTTTCAGATGCGCAGACAGCCCCAGAGCCCCTCTCCCAGCCTCACTTCACTCTGCCGACCTAGCTACCTCGCCGTTTCACTGAAAACACTAGCTAGTGTAAGGAGTACCATTATTTCATATACTTATTACGAAAGAAAAAACCCTTGCGTATCAACATATCCTGATTTCAGAAACGTTAAAATGGGAAAAACCTGTGCGTCCTAGTACTGGCAAAATGAATTGATTTTTTAAATGTCTTAAAGTAATTTTTTAAAATATATTTTATTGATTTTTTAAAGAGGAGGGGAGAGGGATAGAGAGTCAGAAACATTGATGAAAGAGAAACATCGATCAGCCGCCTTCTGCACATCTCCCACTGGGGATGTGCCCGCAACCAAGGTACACACCCCTGACCGGAATCGAACCTGGGACCTTTCAGTCCGAAGGCCGACGCTCTATCCACTGAGCCAAACCGGCTTTGGCTAAATGCCTTAAAGTAATTTACCTTAACAATAGGATCTTCCTTCTACAAGCACAGAGCGAGGCATACTGTCTAGGCTTTATTATAACCTGGCAAGGCAGTGGTGGTCATTGCCATCGAAGACACCGAGCCATCGAAGACACCGAGCTCAGAAAGGTTAGGTGACTCAGCTGGCAAGGGGCAGAACTGGATCCGTATCTCCCCTTTCTCTGTGCCCTTGGCCTCCCCAAGAACCTGGTCAAACCATCTCGGTCAGAGAGAAAGGATAGACATACCTTTTATTTTAGGTAAAATTTTTTTTGTAATATCTTTATTTAAAAAATATATTTTTATTCCAGAGAGAAAGGGAAAGGGAGAGATAGAAACATCAATGATGAGAGACAGTAATTGATCGGCTGCCTCCTGCACGCCCCCTACGGGGGATCGAGCCTGCAACCTGGGCATGTGCCTTTGACCAGAATCAAACCTGAGACCCTTCAGTCCGTGGGCTGATGCTCTACCCACTGAGCAAAACCGGCTAGGGCTTTTTAGATAAATTTTTAAAATAAGATGAAAGAGTTATAAGTAGAGAAGAGATCTGTTTAACAAAGAGACTTGTAAAAAGGATGGCGATTTGGAGGCAGCCCCAGGGCTGGAACTCCAAACTGCTGTCTTCCAGTTTGAACTTCTCATTTCATAGATTCTACAAGCCCTTTTCCGCTTTCATCTGATGCCTATTTGGTTCTCATAATGGAAACTCCAGCCTGTGCACCTGCTAGTATCTGTGTGCTGACGGCAGCCGTGTCCCGTTTTCAGTAGGCTGAACAGACATGAGAGGAGGAGTACTGGCACAGGACGGGAATCCAGGGCTCCAGCTCCCAGGCCGCTCTGAACCACAACCACTAGGTGGCGCTGGCTGGACCCTGCAGGTACCTGACCATGAACAACTTCCTATCACCTGGCCACAGCAGGCTCATAATTACATAATCTATACTAATAAAAGGGTAATATGCTAATTAGACTGGGAGACCTTCCAGACAAAGCCATGGTGGCAGGGGCTGAGGCAGAGGTGGTTAGGAGTGATCAGGCTGGTGGGGCGGGGGCAAAACTTGGACATCCCCCCAAGGGGTCCCAAATTGGAGAGGGTGCAGGCTGGGCTGAGGGACACCCACCCCCATGCATGAATTTTATGCACCAGGCCACTAGTGATTATAATAAAAATAAATACATAAACTCCATGATGAAAAAAAAAAAAGACTAGAAGTACACCAAAATGTAAACAGTAGTTCTGTTTGAGTGGTGGAATTATGGGTGTTGCTGTTTTGTCCTTTCTGTATTGCAACTATGCTATAAAGCATTAGAGAACACAATCACACCAGCCCAACCCAGTCACTATTATCATCTTGGTCCATCTCCATTCATTAAGACTGCGCATGTTTTGTTTTTAAATTTTATATGTATAGAGAGAAACATCGATGAGAGAGAACTATCAATAGGTTGCTTCCCACATGTACCCTGACCAGGGATCAAACCCGCAATCTGGGAGGCAACCCTTTGGTGCATGGGACCATGTTCAACCAACTGGACCACACCAACCAGGGTGTGCATGTTTTTTATTTACATCATTTATAGCCATTTTTTAACGAAAAGATTTTTTCAGCTTTACTAAGGTATAATTGACAAATAAAATTGTAGTATCTTTAAAGTGTACAATGTAATGATTTGACATATATATCCACTTAAATATACTTAATGGTATTATGAAATCTTGACTGACCATGTGCTGTTGAGCGGCCTCATCAGGAGGTGGCAAACAGCACTGAAGAAGTGGCAGAGTTAAGTAAAGGCAGGAAAATGTGAGTTATATTTGAAAATGTAGGTATCTTAATTTAAACGCCATTATTATTGGTTCCCAGAAGGTGGCAGCATTGTCCAGAGCAAGGAAGGCAAAGTCTCAGATGTCATTGTCCCTGGGCTGTGAGCAAGAGGGCTCTTTGGGGCTGATTCAGGAAAGGCTAACCCTAGCCTGAACCCTAACCATCCCAATAAAAGTTCTTGCTTTTTCTCAGGCCCAGAGTAGAAATGCTGGAACACCCTACGGTGACGGTGACAGATGTTAACCAGACTCACTGTGATGATCATTTTGCAGCATATACAAGTATCGAATCATTGTGCTGTAATCCTGAAACTAATGTAATGTTTATATCAGTTATACCGCAATAAAACTTTTTAGTAAAAAGTAAAGAAAATGCAGATAACAACAATAAGAACAACAAGTCCTTGTGTTGTATCTACTATGTACAGGCAGTGTTCTAGGTCTTGTGACTGCACTAGAAAATCTCGTCTACTTTAGACAAAAACACCTGTCCTAAAGGTACTTAGATCCTAATTGAAGAGACAAGACAATAAACCAATATAATAATATCTACATATATAAAAGCCCAGCAACCAGAACGGTGGAATGACAAGAGGTTATGATGCTCACTGCAGCAGCCAACCAGCCTGATCCAGGCCCCATCAGCCCTCCCTGACCCTGGCCCGGCCCCCGATTGGCTCCCAACCCCCCGACTGGCTCCCAACACCCTGACTGGGGGTGGGGCCAGCTGGCTAACTGCCCTCGGCCCCTCCCCCCTGCCGGCCTTATTAATTACAAAGGGAGAAAGTAACTCCACAGTGGGAAACATGGCAGACACCCCCTGAACCAAAGGAGCAAGGCGGGTATCACCGGAACTGGACAAACGGGCCCCGTGCCTCCCCCCGCCCCCCCCTGCGATGCACTCGGGACACAACCTCAGTGCAGGAGTGTTCTTGCCAAACACACACAGCCTGAACCTGACCACAGGAAACATCAGACAAACCCAAACAGAGGGACATTTTTAAAAAGTGTCAGGGTCAGGTCAGGCCAGACGGAGGCTAAGGAACTCACTAAAGCAAAGGAGACCGAAGAAGCACGACCACTCAATGTGATGTGTGATCACGGACTGAGCTCCAGAAAACAACCACCTGGCTGTAACAAATACTGCGATGATGGGACACTTACCCAAACTGGGACATACACTGTGAGTTAGATAATAATATGGAATGTCAACTTCTCGATTTTGATAACTGTGCTGTGGTTGCTGTGGTGTCATAGGAAATACATCTGAAGTGTTCAGGGCTAAAGGGGCACAACGTCTCCAACTTACTCTCAAATTGTTTTTAAAAAATTCCATGTGTGGCCCGGCCAGTGTGGCTCAGTGGTTGAGCATTGACCTATGAACCAAGAGGTCACAGTTCGATTTCTGGTCAGGGCACATGCCTAGGTTGTGGGCTTGATCCCTAATGGGAGGTGTGCAGGAGGCAGCCAATCAGTGATTCTCTCTCATCATTGATGTTTCTCTCTCTCTCTCTCCCTTCCCCTCTAAAATCAATAAAATATATATATTTTTAAATTTGTTTCCAAATAAAAAAAATAATACTGCCCTGGCTGGTGTGGCTTAGTTGGTTGGGCATCGTCTCATGCACCGAGGAGTCTTGGGTTCGATTCCCAGTCAGGGCACATACCCAGGTTGCAGGTTTGATCCCTGGTTAGGGTCTGTACAGGAGGCAGCCGATTGATGCTTTTATCTCACATTGATGTTTCTGTTTCTTTCTCTCTCTCCCTCTCTCTGTCTCTCTTTCTAAAATTAATAAAAATATATTTAAAAACAGAAATTTGGCCATTTGATGAAAGTGATTTAAAAAAAGTTAATACTGTATAATAAGAATTGAAATCAGTACTGGAGGCAGAGCAGGGCAGTAACAGGCTATGTGACGAGTTTTGGATGTTTTTCTAGTCTACACAGGTAGGCTGCTAAGAAGATGGAGAAACTACAATTCTAACATGTTTCTGCTTGAGAACCGGCATGCTAGGCGGTCAGGCTGCTCAGCTCAGTGGGGAGCAGCGAGAGGAAGGAGGGTTCCAGGCCCTGGCTCGACACTGCTGCTGGGACAGGAAGTGCAGCGCCGCGGAGTGGCCTCTGCCTGTGCTGGAGCAGGCGCTCACTCTCGTTAAAGGAAGCACGCGGCCATCCCAGCAGACAGTTACAAGTGCACATGCACACGGAGACAAGACGGAAACGCTGTACAACCAAACGCGAGTTGTGGGGTTTTATACATCTGCTTCTGTGTACTCTGGCCTCTTCCCAAGTGTTCTACACAGTGCATGCACCATTTCATGGTTTTAAAAAAGAAGTAATTTAAAAAAATCTTGACTGAGAAGAGGGATTGGATGCAGGGGTGGAGAGGGGCTTCAGGAGGGGTGCCCCAGCCCATTTATCCTTCTAGTCATTCAACAAACGCTCCGGGAGCAGCTCCTCTGCACCAGGCATGGCGACAGGTGGTGGGCGAAACAAACGTGAAGAGACAGATGGGATCCGATCTTGGAGTCGGTTATAGTCTGGAAGTGTGTCTATTTGTTTTGCAAGGCTGGGCGTAGAGCTCCAGGGAGAGTGGAGGGAAAGACGGGGCTGGTGAGGGGTTACCTAGGAAATATCACTGTTACTTAATTAGCTGCTTTTTTTTTGGTTTTGTTATGTATTTTTATTGATTTCAGAGAGGAACGGAGAGGGAGAGAGATAGGAACATCAAGGATGAGAGAGAATCATTGATCAGCTGCCTCTTGCACGCCCCAAACTGGGGATCGAGCCCACAACCTGGGCGTGTGCCCCAACCGGGAATTGAACCGTGACCTCCTGGTTCATAGGTCGACGCTCAACCGCTGCGCCACAGTCGGGCCTGTTGCTTAGCTTTTAGAGCTGTTTAGAAGGCATAAAACCCTAGTCGCAATGAACTCCATCCCCACAACGGCCCAGTTACGACTTGTTTCAACACATCTCCGAGAGGTAGCTTCGACCTGATGCACTGACTCTCTCCAGGTATTCATCGCCCTTCTCCTCGGGCAAAACTCATTGTGGAATGTTTTGCTCATGATTCTGTAATAAATTTCGTAATCAAATATTTTCATTTTTCTAATAAAAAAACTCCATGACTACGTCAGCAACCTCGAGTCCTGGCTCTGCCTCCAGCCTAGAGAGTGCGCAGGAGTAAACTGGGGTCATCTCGCAACTCCCTCCCCTTCTGCCTTTGATTGGCAGTCAGGGCCCCTGAGAATCTCCTGCAGAGCTCATGAAACTAAGATACCAGCCTGGCCTGGAGCGGCTCAGTGGCTGAGTGGCGACCTGTGAACCAGGAGGTCATGGTTCAGTTCCTGTCAGGGCACATGCCTGGGTTGCAGGCTCAATCCCTGGTGTGGGGGGTGCAAGAGGCAGCTGATCAATGATTCTCATCACTGATGTTTCTTTCTCTCTCTCCCTCTCTGAAACCAGTAAGATATATTAAAACAAACAAACAAAACAACTGAGATACGAGCCCCATCCCAGACAATGAAATCATATTCTTGAAAGAGTAGATACTAAATACCATAGGCTCATTATCTCTATTACCTTTGCAATCCATGCAACTAATTCAGGACCTCATCACCTCTTAGTCTGCTAATTAAATGGTATTTTAATTGTCTCTCCCTCTCTTAATAACAACCATGCTGGTAAGCTAACGGTTACTGAGGGCTTACTTCGTGGTAGGCACAATTGTAAACTCATTTTTGCACAACTCTAAGGCCAAATCCTTTTCTGAATCCCATCTTATAAATGAGGAAACCAAGGTAAAGAGAGGTGAGGTAATCTGCCTGAAGCTGCACAAATAGAGGTGGAGCAGGGATTCCAACCCACTGTATCACATACCCACAACGCACACGCCCGTGTAACTCAGGCTTTGCTCCTACAAATGCATGTAGCTCACGTGTGAATGCGATGTTCGGACTCGAAAACTGAAAATGGTGTTCTTTCTCCAACTGGTAGAACTTCAAGTTAACGGTAAGCTTTTCTCCCATCAATGTTCTTTAAGCTTTTGAAGCCTGTTTCTGTTTTTTCATATCAGAGTACAGAGAATAATTGTGGATGAAAGGGGCCACGTGCTAACCTGACAAGCTTAGGGAAGGCCTGTGTGGTGGCCTTGCAAACCCAGATACTTAAAATAACCATAGAGGGTGGTCTGAAATGAAACTTTTTAACTAAAAGCCGTTTATGGCAGGTAGTCATGTCCTAGGCTAGAATCTCCCTGTCTGCTGTCTTTTGCATCCACGATAACGTACTTTTGGGATATCAGGGTAACTGCCCCTTTCCTGGACCCCTCAGGGCACAACCAATGCACCAGGGCAGAGACTGTGAATCCCCTCGTTGCTATTTTTATCATGCCAGTTGTTGACTATTAACTATCCTGTACTCAACTATGTAAAAGGTGTATGTGTCTATCATTTTACTTTTTATCCCATCCCAGAGGTTTCCCTTCTTTGCTTCCTCCCGCCTCCCTAATCTACCACCAATGAACTTCATGTAACCCACGTCAGTCTTCTCTTTGATTCTAACATATAAAACAAGGCGCAAAGCTGCCCGTCTCCGGAGCATTATCTCAATCCATTGAGATTTTGCTTCCTGGCAATTGTTGACAGTTTGGCTCAAATAAACTCACAGAAATTCTCCACAGGTTTGAATGTTTCTTATGTTGACACACGACACAGTTTACTAGAAAATTACCCATTTTGCTATCTACAGTGACTATCAACTGTCCATGCTTTCCCCTTGCCCAGCGCAGTGCATGCTGAGTGAGGATCTGCAGAGCACACATTTGCAATGGCCGATGTTTGCTTGGCAGCAGCCATCGTACTGAACCTTTCTGAGAGTTTAGGGTGTGTGTGTGTGTGTGTGTGTGTGTGTGTGTGTGTGCTTAAACATAGGTTTATTGATTTCAGAGAGGAAGGGAGAGGGAAGAGATAAAAACATCGATGAGGAAGAGTCATTGATGGGCCGCCTCCTGCACGCCCCACACTGGGGATTGAGCCTGTAACCCAGACATGTGTCCTGACCAGAAATTGAACCATGACCTTCTGGTTCATAGGTTCTGAGCCATGCGGGTCCAGCAGGACTTCATATGTTTTTGTGTCACACTAAGGTAAGTGAGGATGAGCAGCTGATTTACTGAGGAAAAGCGTCTAGAAAGAAAATGGAAGCTTAGAGAGGAAAACAGATGATACTCGGATCATAGAAAGCGGAAGGTTGTGGATACTGTCAGGTGTCACCCGTGTTGAGAAAAAGCAGGGAAATGACCGGATTTAGCGCTTCGATGGCAGCTGGGAAGCTGAGCCAGGCTGCAGTGGACCGCACAGTACACGGTGCAGGGATGGAGGGGCAGGTCTCACTCTTGTGTGAAAAGCCGGACAGGAAACTGGGAGGGAAACAGGTTCATGCTCACAGGCAGAGGAGGGCTGGACACAGGCTTCACAGTTTATTTTTCCGAGATGGGCTGGTCTGCGCAACAGGAAGGATGGGAATCTCAGAGTGCACGTGCTAGCTCTAAAGGGAACTCACTTCCTCTAGAAGTGGATGGAGGTTTTAGACCGTGTGCAGAGACGGTGTGTGGAGGGAAGAGCAGAGACAGTGGGCTGGAGAGGCCACAGGATGGGTGGGGCCTGCAGAGATCTGAAACTGTCAGCGAGAGCCGCAGGGAGGGGACAGCCAGGTTTAGGGTGGATGCGGGAGGCTGTGACCTCCACCGCGACAGACTGCGCCACTAGAGGGCGCCTGGACCTCACGCTCTGCCACCCGATATAGGAATCTGGGGGGGCAGCCACCGTGGCCTGTTCCTGGGAAGCTTGGTCAATGGGCTGCTCATTCTCAGTGACCGGCCACAGAACCGCTCCGGGCAGCCGGCCCCGGACGGCTGGTCCTGCCACTCACTGCTGCTCAAAGACACGTCTCTCCAGCTGTCCCTCCACAGATGGCTGTGACAGTCATCTGAGAACTGCACATGACACTGCTTCTCCGCTACCAAGGGCCTGCTCCTGTGAGGGCTCAGGATGACCGCGAATCAGAAGGCTCACGGCACCATGATTTCTCTCTCTACGTATCTCCTCCTTCTCCTCAACTGGACTCGAAGCTCATAATGAAAAAGTACTATCAGGATGCCATCATGTCCTGAATGCGATGAAATAACGTATGTGGGATCTTCTTTAAAACAACCCAGTGTGGTGGGACAGGGAGTGTGGGTGAAGGGAAGACGTGAAATTTTCCATAATGAAGTTTAAAAAAACATCAAGCGTTCCGAGTCTCCCTGTCAATGGACAGGCCGTGCCAGCTGGGCTTGCTTCTGGCTGCACCTGCTACGATTCCGAGACTCGCTGTACAGTGGGTACACCCGTTGGCTTGTGGGGGGCATAGTCCTCAGGCAAGGGCGGCTCGTACGAAGAGTCCAGGGACGGGGAACGCAAGGTTCCAGGATCATCTCGTTTTGTTTTGTTAATCCTCACCCAAGGGTCTTTTCTCCATTGATTTTCAGAGAGTGGAAGGGAGGGGGAGACAGGAAGAGAGAAACATGGATGTGAGAGAGAATGGAGCCTACAACCAAGGTATGTGTCCTTGACCAGAATCGAAGCCAATGCGCTCGCTATCCAATGAGCCCAACCGGCTAGAGCCAGGATCTGTGGAGAGCGGCTACAGCGCTTGGACAGGTTCAAGCCTCATACTAATGAGAGGGCACGATCCTCTCGTGTGCAAGTCCCAGCACAGCTCTAGCCAAAGGCTATAGTTGTAAGCTTGACCTTATGGTCCAAACCTGTGGTTGCAGGAGGCTGAGTGATGTGGACTTGATAGACTTCAGGTGCATATAACCGAGTAGATTTGAAACCCGTGAGAACATTGTAAACATCTTACCCGTGCCCTTACTTTGCCTCATGGAATCTGGCTATAAAATAAAGACTCGGCTTGCAGGCCGTGGCGCTGTCTCTCCATCAGAGAGAGCAGCGTCCCACCTAGCCCCAGCTTTATTCTTGTCTGTCTTCTTTAATCCTGCACCGCACCCCCTCGGGTTCACGGCTGTCCGTGCTGAGGATCACCACTTATTTGGCACAAGGATCATCTCTTATTTGCTTTCACTTTCAGTCCGTGGCAAGTGCTGAGGAGGGGAGACCTGCTTGGGCCCCAAGCTCTGGCCCCCCAGGACCATCCCGACCACCCTCTGCAGCCCGAGTAGCCACAGGGCCTGGCAGAAGAGCCGCGGCGGCCCTGCGGGAATTCCCTTTGCACGCGCCTCACCTCCTCCTTTCCTAGAACATCCCACACAGAAGAGCCCCTTCCACTGCGCCTCGTGCTCCGAGGGGGCAGCAGCGGCTGAATGAGCTGCGACAGAGGGAGACAGACACCATTTCTGGGCAGCCGGGCTCCAGAGGCAGCAGAGAAGGGCCAGGGTTCCCAGCCAGGGTGGGACGGCGTTTCCAATCACATACCATCCCAGGAGGGATGTGTGTGTGTGTGTGTTTGTGTGTGCGTGCGCTGAGGTGGGAGGGGGAGGGAAGTGCAGCCCCGACAGCTCAGGGACCCACACACTGGAGGCAACACCACCAGACCCAGCAGCTTCAGCAGCGGGAGGGGAAGCAGTGACCGCCGAGGTGAGCACTTTAAGGAGAAACAGACTTACCAAGTGTGCTGGGGACGGTGACCTGGTGTCCTTGACGGTAGCACTGGAGGGGACATCGAGGAGGGGCCATTTCATCTGCAGGTACTGAAAGGGGACAGAAAACAGAAGCAGCTGGTGAGAGCAGGCCCGGGCGCCCGCGAGAGCAGAGCGGCTCCGTGGCTGGGCCATTGGCGAATCAGAGACGTGATGCATCTTCACCACACACGCTCCTCAGTGTCCGAATGGGCATCACAAGGCAGGGCATACATGTACAGTCACCGCCGCCACCCACAGCCCCGTCACTTTGGGGGAACACACAACCCTACAAGCAGCCGAAGTAATCAGAGCCCGTCGGTGAGGGCCAGGTCCTGCCTGCTGTAGTCCTGGGACAAGCAGGGGTCCAGACGGCGATCCCACCCCTTCCTTTCCGTGTCTTTCAGCATCACACACAACGCTTCCTACGACATAGCCTCTTCGGAAGAATCTGGTGGATGAATGGATGGATGGATGGATGGATGAATGAGAGCCATCTGCCTGACACGGGCACATGGGCAATATCTGTTCATACTCAGGGTGAACTTTTTTTAAATAAAATGAAATTTTAATTTATTGATTTTAGAGAGAGAGAGGGAGGGAGAGAGAAACATCAATTTGTTGTTCCACCTATTTATGCATTCATTGGTTGCTTCTCGTGTGTGCCGACTGGGGATCAAACCCGTAAACGTGTGTATCGGGATGACACTCTAACCAACTGAGCTTCCTGGCCAGGGCTCAAGTGCTGATCTTTACGTCATTATACTGTTTCTCAGCCCTGAAAAGGTTATGCGAGATACACCCTGTCGTCTCCTGCAGCACTGTATTGTAGAAATCCAAACCAAATACAGTAAACCCTTGATTTTGTGGACAACTTAACAGATTTCGGATTTAATGGACAAAAGTTCTGGTCTGTATGTTATATGTGAAAATTAACATCCTGTTAATTTTAAAGTGCTTTTAACTAAGCTTTGTTTATAATTAAACAGATTATTTTTTATTAATTCACTGTCACTTAAAGAAAATTTTAGCAAATAGGCCATATGTTGGAAAAGACACTGTAGTAATTTCGCCGACATAAACATTACATATCAACAGCTATAGTCCACACATTTAAAGCCGAGTCACCGCTCCTAAACAGTGTTCGGCAAATGACTAGCCCGTGATCACACCACATCGAGTGTGGTAATTGGTTCTGTTGTGAGTTGTGTGACTTTCTGCAGCCGTTTTTTCTTTTTTAAATATATTTTTATTGACTTCAGAGAGGAAGGGAGAAGGAGAGAGAGATAGAAACACCAATGATGAGAGAATCATCGATTGGCTGCCTCCTGCACACTCCACCCTGGGGATCCAGCCCACAGCTTGGGCATTTGCCCTGACTGGGGATCGAACCATGACCTCCTGGTTCATAGGTCGACGCTCACCCACTGAGCCACACCAGCCAGGCTTCTGCGGCAGTTTGAATGGCTAGCCCACGTCCCCACGTCCCCACGTCCCCACGTGCGCTAAGCCACGCCCCAGCCGTGTGCATTTGTTTGCTCTTGGTGATTGATGGATGCGCGCACTTACTAGACCTACTCAGTATAAATTTAAAATTACATAATACATATAGAAAACTTTCCTGTGAAAGGAGACTTTTTATACATCATTTAAATAACACAAATGTGTCTACATTAGTAAAAACAGGTAAACTAACCAGTTTGCCAATTTTTTAACATACGCGTTCTCAAAACCTACTTGATTTTATAAGACTTTCAGCTTTAACGGATACCCGCCCCCCTCCCCCCGCCCCCACGCTCCATGCCCAAATTAGTTCGTTCTAGCGAGGTTTTACTGTAATAAATCAGCATGTGCGCGTACACACACACACACACACACACAGACACACACTCTCTTCAGATGAAACGCCTCTCCTTGACCTGGCATGGCGCAGTCTTTGGGAAGCGCAGCGCGGGGGCAGTGAGGGCCTGGGAGAGGCGCCTGCTCTGGGCTCTGGGCTGAGCGCTCGCGGGCGTAGGTTCTCGCTCGGCCAGTAGGCGGTGTGACCCAGACAAGCATCCTAACCGAGCCTCAGTTCCTGACTGTAGGCAAGGATAGTCATTCGCCTTCCTGGTTGTGGGGGGATTAGGGACAATGTCCAGGATTAAGCACGGTGCTTTGCATGTGGGAGACGCGGGACAAATGGCAGCAGTAATTTTCATAAGCAAACCATTTGTCTCTGCCAGGAGCCAGAGCACATGCTGTCTTCGTGTCAACACTGACACGGCGCTCCCGGGTAGCAGACCAGGTGGGGGCGGCCGCCGAGGCAACCCCGAGAATTAAATCTCGCGTAGGAAATGGTGGCTCCAGGAAGAGGCTCCCAGAGACAAAGCAGTCTTTGACTCATCCTCGCCTTCGTCGCACAATTCCAGGAAGAGAGTCAGGACTTGGCCTGGGCTGTGCACGGGCTGAGGCAGGACCCGAGGCCCTTTGCTTTTCATCGACCACCAAGACTGACTGCGGGCAGGGGCCGGGCTTTCAGAAGGGTGTCCACGGGGGGGATTAACAACCCAAGGACACTTGTACCCCGGCCAGGAGCGGTGCAGACAGTGGGGGGGAGGAGGGGGAGGGGCAGGCAGGCCTGGCTGCAGGAGACCAGGGGGTGAGAATGAAAAAGCGCACTGGGGGCCCCATGAGTAAGGACAGTCTTTCCACTGGGTCCTCTGGTCTCATGGCACGTGTCCTCGACACACACCGGCGTCATCAGTTAACACCAATGTCCTCGGCGAATGACACCTGTGCGGCGCGGGCTGCTTCAGGGCACCTGATACACATAACGGAGGTGTCTGCAGTGACCCTGCCATGCCAAGTCCGATGATGGTCTGAATTTTCAGATGAGCTGATGGAGGTAAATACAGGGCAAATGGCTCACCCACCCTCACGCTGAGAGCTGGAGCTGGAGCAGAGGTCTCCTGACTTCACATCCCACACTTTTCACTAGAGCACAAGCCGGAAAGCTATTCAAAACAACAACTTACTGAACACCCAGCCCCACCCCCAGACTTTTCTTTGCTCTGGTGGTTTGGTTTTGTTTTTTGAATTTTACGGGGGGCGGGGGGGAGAAAGAGAGCTTAGTTGCCTCCCAATGTACCCCGACCAGGGATCGAACCTTCCACCTTTTGGTGTAGAGGATGACGCTCCAACCAGCTGAGCCACCCAAAGCTGAAGGGACGCACACACATTGGTGCTCTCCTGTAGGGACACCTGAGGTGGCCAGAGCTCACACGTGAGTGCTACACATCACACTCATTTCTCTAGGAGCGACAACTACAATATTTGTTTTTAAAAACTGAACGACCATCACAAACATCAGGGGCTAACGTGGTGGCCCCAACCCCCGCTCCCCCCAAGACACAGCAGATGGCTCCCAGAATCCATCAACTCTACCAGCACCTGGTCCCCTACTGAGAGCCCTAAAGACGTGCTGAACACCCTTCCTTCTCACTGGCTCCCAAAGGATGCTCCTAATCATGTGTGTGTGCGTGTGGAGGGCGTGAGGAGGGACGACGAAGGAGCCGCCTGAACCTGGTTTGGGACAACGCTGGAGTGTTGGAGTGTCAGGCATCGAGGCTTGCAGGATCCTAACGCAGGGTTTCTCAACCTTGGCACGAGGGACATTTTGGGCTGGACAATTCCTTGCTGTGGGGGCTTGTCCCCTGCATTGTAGGGTGCTCAGCAGCATCCCCAGCCTTTACCTACCAAATGCCAGTAGCCCCCACTCTCCTGCCCGCGTGTGATAACCAAAGATGCCTCCAGACTCTGCTGAATGCCTCCGGGGGGGGGGGGGGCGCCCCGTGAGGACCTACTCATCAGGTTGAGCTCATACTGAACAGACGGTGTGTTGCATGACGACGGTCTGTCGGCCTTGGTCCTGGGCCTTCAAGGTACGAACATGTAACACCACACACAGCACTGGCTGTAACGCCAACAGCTACTGCTTTTGGTTACTTATCATTTGCTTGCGTTTCACCTGCCTACCAAGATGAGGGGAATTCCGGTGGGAGGAGGAGGCCGCACTGGCCTCTTCTCTCGCCAGGTCCACTCTCACTCATTTTATTTTTTAAAATTTTATTAAAGTTATTGGGGTGACGCTGGTTAATAAAACTGTATAGGTTTCAAGTGTACAATCTATCACATATCCTCTGCACGTTGCACTTGTGTTCACTCACTGACTTTAACCGGGACCTGGAAGCTGGAAGGTGGTGGAAACCTCCAGCCCTGCCCGCCACTGACGTCAGGCCCTTGCAGGTCCGCTGGGCAGGTGGGGACAGGCGGTTCTGGGAGGCTGCACATCTGGCCCAGGACCCTCCTGCTCCAGCCCATCCTGGGGGCTGGGTGTGTGTGCGTGTGCAGAGAGGGGTGCATTCTGGGAGGCAGGGAAATGGAAGGCTGTTAATGCCCCCTTTGTACTTTTGTTGTTGTCGTCAATCCTCACCGAGGGGTATTTTTCTATTGATTTTTAGAGAGTGGAAGGGAGGGGGAGAGAGAGAGAAACATCGATGTGAGAGACACATCAATTGGTTCCCTCTCGCACAGGCCCGACCAGGGCCGGGAATCAAGCCTACAACCAAGGTACGCGACTTTGACAGGAATCGAACTCAGGACCCTGCAGTCCTCGGGCCAATGCTCTATCCACTGAGCAAAACTGGCTAGGGTCCCCTTTATGCTCTTCTGCCTTGTTAAAATTTTGAAATAAGTGAAGGTGGTAATATTGGGACGGGGGAGGGGAGAGATACCTATAAAAACGCTGGCACCCCCTGCAGCCTAGCCATGGAATTGCAGTTCTGAGGGAAAGAAGTATTTATTCTAAAGCAAGCATGTCAAACTCGCGGCCCACGGGCCACAAGTGGCCCACAACGGATATTTTTGTGGCCCAGCCAATATAACGGTATGTAAGAAACATTTTAATAAAAACCTCATAACTTAATTTTTACAATATCCTGTTATACATAATTATTAATAACAAACTACAACGTTCGCTAAGGACTGATTACTATAATCATGTTGCATTCATTTCCCTTATGCACCTTACACGCAGGCGCACCAGTGGGAGTGCACTGACCACCAGGGGGCAGCTCCTGTGTTGAGCGTCTGCCCCCTAGTGGTCAGTGCACATCATAGCAACTGGTTGTTCTGCCATTAGGGCCAATTTGCATATCAGCCTTTTATTATATAGGATAAGGGGTGCTGCGCCTCTTTTACTTAATGTTCTGGGTCCCTTTCTGTGTCTCGGGCCCTTACCCAGGGCCCTCCTAGGGTGACCCTGGGCCAGACAGGCTGCTCCGGTGGGACTCAGACCCAGGCCAGGGTCCCTCTGAAGGGAGCTGCCTGGAAGCCAGAGCCCCCATCCTGCAGGGAGGCGGAGACTGGGTCCTTCAGAACTCCCTGCTTAGCATGGAGGCCATGCAGATTAATTGCAGCTGTGGCCTGGAATTTCCCCAACATACAAATCTTCATGATGTAAAACAGCTGGGAGGAAATCCCAGCATGCCCTGTACAGAGGCAGAACTGCCAATGAGCTACGGGGATTAACCCTCCGCCTCCCAGGAGGTAGGGTCAGCCCCTCCCCCAGCCGGTTTGGTGTGGACTGGGCTGTGGGTGAAGACGCCCACGTCCTCCCCATTCACAGGCTCTCACAGGACACCCGTCAAGCAGGGCCAAGGAGGGAGGGAGCAAGGCTCCGTGTGACAATCAACTGCAGTAGTGCCAGAAGGGGAGGGCGGCAGGGGAAGCAAAGAAACAAGTCATCCCCAAAGCTTCCCAGGTAAGAACCCCGCCCCTCAGAATCCCGTTTGCTGCCTCCTGGTGGGAGGGGCAGGCCTGGTGCAGAAAGAAAGGGCCCTTTTCTCTCCTTGTCCAGTTTTTCCTGCCTCTCTGGCCCCCAGTGGTACACAGGCCCTGGGGCCCCTCTCTGTAATAAAGGGGGTACACAAACCCCCTCTCAGGAAACTGTGGGGCACGCAGCCATCCAGGAGAGCAGGCTACAAACCTAACCTCGCAGACAGACACCACCACCACACAGGCATGAAGACATGTGCAAGATGCTCTCCACTTCCTCTTAATTTTTTTAAAATATATTTTTATTGATTTCAGAAAGGAAGGGAGAGGGAGAGAGAGAGAGATAGAAACATGAATGATGGGAGAGAATCATTGATCAGCTGCCTCCTGCATGCCCCACACTGGGGATCAAGCCCGCAACCCAGGCATGTGCCCTTGACTGGAATCGAACCCACGACCCCTCAGTCCACAGGCCGATGCTCTATCCACTGAGCCAAGCCGGCCAGGGCTCCACTTCCTTTTAAAGGCAATTTTTAACACCGAGAGTCGTGCTATATATTAATGACAAAGTGAACGAACGACCAGTTTCTCCTTACCCTCCTTTTGCCACAACTGGGGACAAAATCCTTTCTCACCAAGGCTACTGCACTGGTTTCCCAAACTCTGCAAGAGTTCAGATTTCTAAAAACCATCCCATCAGATCTCTTCCTGGCTTAACATGCTCCCTTGGGCCCGGCAGGCATGGCCCAGGGGCAGAGTGTCGACCCATGCGTCAAGAGGTCGCTGGTTCGACTGCTGGTCAGGCACATGCCTGGGGTTGCAGGCTTGATCCCCAGGAGGGGGTGTGGGGGCATGCAGGAGGCAGCTGATCCATGTTTCTCTCTCCCTCCCTTCCTCTCTCTGTAAAAGAATATTTTTTAAAAATGCTTCCCTGGCTGGCTGCTGGGTCAAGGGGTGCTCACCAGTGATGGGCGCAACCTACCCTTCAGGTTCAACCCTCCCAGCTCCCCACCCGACACCAGCTGCACTCACGTTCTTACAACTGAAGAAGCCCGGGCCTCGTGCGGCCTTTACTGGTGGGAAAGTTTAATTCCTCCTTCAAAAGCCGGTGCCGAGGCCACCTTCCCGGACAAACTTCTCCGCTCCACCACTCTCACCAGTGAGGAGAGGTCAGCCACTGTCTCCTCCACCACAGCTGTGCTGGGTGTCGCCATGGCACTCAGCAAGCGATGCTGTGACCTATTTGCACACGGTCTGTCCTCTGGACTGTAAGCTCCTCGGGGTCACATCTGCACCCCCAATTCCTCACCCAGAAGCCAACGATGTGCCCCACCTGGAGGCGAGCCCCCGTTTTCACATCCGTAACACCGACCTCCCAGCCCCTGCCCGGGGCCTTCGGAGATGTGCAGCGTGAGCGACCGGCTCTCACACCCGCTGGCTTAGTCGGGCCAAGACTCTGCGAACGCAGCCTTGAGGGGGAGAGGCCGGGGGAGGGGGGCCCCCACCCTGCCAGTTCCGGAGGCCTGTTTAAGGTCCTCGGCCTTCTGTCAAAATGGACACGCGTTGATTTAAATGTGAAAATAGACCAACACCGAGCGAGCAATTCATCAGTGAGGAGACAGAAGGCTTTCCCGAGTGGGAACAAGAGCCGAGTTCTCAGGGGCCGCCGGAGGAGAGAAAGTGAAAGTCTTAGGACTGGTCCCTGGACATGATGGATTAGACCGCGTTCCAGGAGCAAATGCACAGAACACGAGGTTTCCACTCACCCCCTCCCCTCACATCCCGGGTGGCGAGCTGTTCCTGCAGGTGTTAGTTGTGGCTCTCTGTCCCCCCACTCAGGGGCAGAGGCTGGGTTCCCTCTGAGGTTTTGATGACGGGGAGCTGTTAGACATGAACCTGCTCAGTAAGCCCATCATTCCCTAAAACAAGCTACTCTTCGATTTAATACGACACATCTTTTTCCTTGGAAGAGTTATTCGGAGCCATATTTTTCTCTCGGCACCTGTCACAGCACCGAGTCCCTGGCAGCAGGGGACTCCAAACGAATTTCATGACTGAACAGTAAACTGAGGAAGAAGAGGGGCTGGTTGGGCCTCCGTTTCCTCCTCTTTCCCCCAGGAATTCCTTCTTTCCTGGATGGCCTCAAAGTAGTCTCTTCTCCTCTCGTTTCAGAGAATCTACCAACGCTGCCTTCTAAAGGTCTGCTTTTCACATTGGCTTCCCCAAGGCCACTGTCGAGTGGTGGAAGGACAGCGCACGGAGGCAGGAGACCAGGGCTCCAGGGCTCCAGGTTCTGGGCTCGATCATCTCACCTTTAAAATGGGGACATTTTGCCCGGCCATGGTGGCTCAGTGATTGAGCACTGACCTGTGGACCAGGAGGTCACGGTTCGATTCCCAGTCAGGACACATGCCCAGGTTGCAGGCTCGATCCCCAGTGCGGGGTGTGCAGGAGGCAGCAGATTAATGGTTCTCTTTCATCATGGATGTTTCTCTCTCTCCCCTGCTCCCTTTCTCTTGAAATCAACATGAATAAATAAATAAGTAAATGAAATGGGGACACCTTACTTCATCGGCCTGGAGGCAGGGACCTGGACCAGGTGGCCTCCTGGGCGAGGAGACGTGTGGAGGTGCTCAGTAAGTATGAATCAGGAGTCCGAGGTGATCCCGTACAGAAACCATCTACCTGAGAAAGTCACCTCCCCTTACAGAACTCTGGGGTCTCACCTGTACATGAGAGGACAGGACCTCCCACCTGCAGGACAATTGTCTCAAGAATGTCAGCCCCCCAGGAGAGCGCCAAGCAGGGTGCCGGGCACGGGACGAGCGCTTACCAAATACTTGTTTAGGTCCTGGCTCAGTGGGTTGGAGGGTCATCCCGATACGCCAAGGTTGTGGGTTCGATCCCCAGTCAGGCCACATACAAGAACCAACCAATGAATGCACAAGTAAGCGGAACAACAAGTCGATGTCTCTCTCTCCCTTTTTTATCCCCAGATATGTTTATTCTAGACCAGGGGTCCTCAAACTACGGCCCGCGGGCCACATGTAAATACAAATATTGTATTTGTTCCTGTTTTGTTTTTTTACTTCAAAATAAGATATGTGCAGGGTGCATAGGAATTTGTTCATAGTTTTTTTTTTTTTTAACTATAGTCCAGCCCTCCAACGGTCTGAGGGACAGTGAACTGGCCCCCTGTTTAAAAAGTTTGAGGACCCCTGTTCTAGAGAGAGAGGAAGGGAGGGAGAGAGAGAGATCTATGGGTTGCCTCCTGTACACATGCCTTGACCCAGAATCAAACCCACAACCTTTTGTTGCACAGGACAACGCTCCAACCAACTGAGCAACTGGCCAGAACCCTCCCCCCCTTAAAAAAGAAAAGAAATATGAGTTTAGTCAATAAGACGTCTTTTTGTTCGACAAGCCTACGGCCTGCACGTGACCCCAGCACAGGGAAGCCCGCTCCCTCCTCCGTGGGTGCTTTCTGACGAGCGAGGTCCTGTGTGTGACGTGTCAGTAAGTGCTAAGCAACTGGCCCTCTGAGCAAACACACAAGCACAACCCCGCTTTGTAGCACATGCTGGCATCCACGGGTCAGCGTCCCACCACGATGGTTTCCAGCCTCCGTGGGAGCGCCCGCAGGCCATGGAGGGGGACATGCTAACCACCGGCTGGGTGGCAGCTGGCCTGGCACAGCGCAGACCATCTGCGGGTGGGAGCCGGCGGGTGGCAGGCCCTGCTGCTGGGCTGCGGCTCTGCTCCGACGGCTTTGGAAGGCTGACACACACGGTCCATGGCCGCAGGGGCCCCGGGTCTTCCCGGCACGTCTGTGCTCACTGACTCTCACGAACACACGCGGGGTGAACTGGCCATGGCTGCCTGGCCCTTCCAACTCTCCCTGTGGCTTGGGCCTCAGCATGGCCATGTCTGGCGAAGACTGACCGCACGCCCTCCCATCAGGTGGGCCCGTCTGCCCCACGGGCCTCCGCCCTGGTCTCTGGCCTGCACACATGCCTCATCTTGTTCACCTAGCAACATGGAGTGCTTCCAGAATGTACCGAGGGCTGCCTCATTCTGAGATCAGCTGCGCAGTACCCACCACCTGGAGGTGCCACGGCCACCAGACAGGTCCACGTCCGAGGACAGGGAGGCGCGGCCCAGGCCCTTGCTGTGACGAACGTCCTCGAACACTCATCGTTTTGTTCATGTATGAATGCGGCTGTCGGACCCGTTTCCAGCTGTGCGGGGACTGCTAAGTCAGAGGTAGTGCATTCAGGTTTTGAGGAGCATTACCAATATCTCAGCCTACACCGCTACCAGCGACACGAGAGAGCTTAGTTCTCATAACTATGCCCACACTGCGTTCCTCAGCTCACTGAGCTTTGCCAAATGGACAGGTGGGAAAGCAGCTCATTGTCGTTTCAATTCCCATTTCTCTTAAGTGAGGTTAGACCAGGGGTGGGCAAACTTTTTGACTCGAGGGCCACAATGGGTTCTTAAACTGGACTGGAGGGCCAGAACAAAAGCATGGATGGAGTGTTTGTATGAACTAATATAAATTCAAAGTAAACATCATTACATAAAAGGGTACGGTCTTTTTTTTTTTTTTTAGTTTTATTCATTTCAAACGGGCTGGATCCGGCCTGCGGGCCATAGTTTGCCCCATGGCTGGGCTAGAGACTGTCAAATGTACACGTTCTGATTTGAAGGCTAGAAAAAAGGATGTGTGTGGCCAGGAGGAAGGTACAATCTACTGGGGTGAGGGACAGGGTGGGAACGAAATCTGCAGGTGTAACCCAGGCCGGGTAGCTCAGCCGGTTGGAGTGTTGTCCCGAGACACCAAGGTTGTGGGTTCAGTCCCGGTCAGGGCACACACAAGAATCAACCAACGGATGCATGCATAAGTGGAACAACAAACCGATGTCTGTCTGTCTGTCTCATCAATAAAAAGAAAGAGAGAGAAACCTGCAGGTGTAGGAGCAGGCTGGGCTGATACACATGGGAGGGCATCTCTGTGGCTCCTCACACTTCACGAAGGACCGCGCAACCTCTATTGCATATGACCTTTGCTCAGAGGGAAGAAGGGCAGGCCTGAGAGGCATGTGTGCGTGCGTGTTTGTGTGCGTGTGTGTGTGTGAAGGAGGGAGGGAGAGAGGGAGGAGGAGGAGAGCCCAGCAGCCCTGCGCGTGGCTGGGTGGACAGGCCAGCGGGCCCACAGCCGCCCTTTCTCATTCTCCCTCCTTCCCTGCCCATTCATTACACAGGCCACTCCGCTTACTCACCACTGGCTCCCATTCCAGTCACTCTGCCTCCATTACTGCAAGAGCACTGAGGACTTGAGAAAGAAAAGACAATTGACCTTTTATCTGCCAACCCCTACGGGCCTCCCTCAGGCCTCATCTTACCGGGCAGCTCTGGGGAAATCCGTCTCCCGCCTGGAAGCCCTCTCTCCCCTGTGAACTGTGGTTTCAGGCTCTGTGGGCCCCCTGGCTGGTCAGCATTTATGGACCCAAATAAATGTCTTGGGGAAACTGCTCGGTGAGAAAAGCCAGTTGCAGAACTTGGAATGACAGTCATCGAAATTTTCTCACTGGGTTTTAGCATTTCAGGCAGTTTTCTTATTTTCTTCATTGAGCTTTTATTATTCATCAGAAAATTTTACAATGACCATTGCAACAGTAAGCAAAGCTATTAAAATTAACCCTCAGATTAGTTCTTTTTTTTAAAACTTAGATTTATTATCTTATTTTAGAGATAAACATGCCACTTTTTAAAAGCCTTTCATAGACATGAAAAAAACTGTCATGTGTGCATGACTTGATTAAGGCTTTATTTTTAAAAAATGTATCTTAACTGTTGAAAGTATTACAGATGTCCCCTTTCTTTGTGTTTTTTCCCCATTGACCCCTTCCACCCTGTACCTGCCCCTCCCAGACCTTCACCACTCTATTGTCTGAGTCCACGCATGCATATAAGTTCCCCTATTAATCACTCCCCCCCGCCACCTTCCCTCTAAAATTCAACAGTCTGTTCCATGCTTCTATGTCTCTGGATCTATTTTATTCATCAGTTTATTTTGTTCATTAGACTCCACATGAGTGAGATCATGTGATGTTTATCTTTCTCTGACTGGCTTATTTCGCTTAGCATAATGCTCTCCAGGTCCATCCATGCTGTTGCAAATAGTAAAGACTTCTTTCTTTTTTACGGCTGCGTAGTATTCCATGGTGTAAATGTACCACCGCTTTTTTGCTGATGGACACTTGGGCCTTTTCCAAATCTTAGCTACTGTAAATCACGCTGCTATGAACATGGGGGGTGCATATATTCTTTCTGATTGGTGTTTTGGGCTTCTTAGGATATATTTCTAGAAGTGGGATCACTGGGGCAAATGGCAGTTCCCTATATAATTTTTTGAGGAAACTCCATACTGTTCTCCACAGTGGCTGCAGCCGTCTATATTCCCACAAGCAGTGCACCAGGGTTCCCTTTTACCTACATCCTTGCCAACACTGTTTGTTGATTTGTTGATGGTAGCCATTCGGACAGGTGTGAGGTGATACCTCATTGTCATTTTGATTTGCATCTCTCAGATGATTAGTGACTTTGAGCATTTTTTCTTATGTCTCTTGGCCTTCTGTATGTCCACTTTGGAGATGTGTCTATTTAGGTCCTTTGCCCATTTTTTAAATTGGGTTGTTTTCCTTTTGTTAAGTTGTACGAGTTCCTTATATATAATCTCTTATCGGATGCTTCATTGGCAAATATGTTCTCCCATTTAGTGGGTTCTCTTTTCATTTTGTTGTGGCTTCATTTGTTGTGCAGAAGCCTTTTATTTTCATGGAGTCCCATTTGTTCCTTTTGTCCTGGTTCCTTTGCCCTAGATTATTTTCATCCCTGAAACCTGTGCCTGCAGTTGACCCAATGAGAAACTTCAAAATCGGCCTCTATGTCTTTTAGCTGCTTCCTTCACCTCCTGTTGGCCAGCAAGTCTGTGAGTCCCAGCATCTTCGTGGAGCCTAGGGGTTCAGGGACTCGCTGTTTCGTGGCTGGGCCATCGTAGCTGCCTTCTGCCTGCCTCTGGTCTCCTGACTCCAGACTCGCTATCCAGGAAACACTTGGGAGCAGCCACCTGGTTTGAAGCGGGTGGATGGTGGGCTGCAGGTCACCTCGCCTCAAAATGGCCATGTCTGCTGTCCACATCGGAGAACAGGCTGGTGGATGGGACGCAAGGGGCCCCAAGTCCTGTCCTGCACCGTCACCAGTGCTCCTGCTCCCTCCCCAGGTCTTCGGCCCACCATTCATTGCCTCTAGAAATATCTTTCTGAAACATAAAACTATGCTACTTAAAGCTACTACGTGGCTTCCCATTCTTACAGAACTGCCTGCTTATACACAGAACCGATTAAGACAGACACAGTGAAGGCTCTGTACAGAGCACTCCACACATGTGCAGTGGGCGCCTCCTACTTAGGGTGGCTGTGTGTGTGTGTGTGATATGCCACAGGAAAGATTTTTTAAAGTGCATAAATAGCTTGAATATAAGGCAGCAAATGACAGGTTACAGAAGGGAGGGGTCACAGTGAGTAGGATTCTCATGGGAAAACCTAAGATTTTATACAGGGGGTAGCATCTGAGTGGGTAACACAGGCAAGATACATTTCTGTGGTCATTTTACTTTAAAAAAAGATATATATATATATAGAGCTATAGATATACACACACACACACACACACACACACACATATATTGATTTCAGAGGAAGAGAGAGGGAGAGAACCATCAATGATGAGAATCATTGATCGCTGCTTCCTGCACGCCCGACACTGGGGATCCAGCCCACAACCTGGGCATGTGCCCTGACCAGAAATCGAACCATGACCTCCCGGTTCATAGGTCGACGCTCAACCACTGAGCCATGCTGGCTGGGCATCATTTCACTTTTTGAAGCACTGTATGTTAATTACCTCATCTGATGTAACTGAGCCCTAGATATAAAGCAAGTACTGGCATCCTCATTTGGGGAAACGAAGCCGGCTGGAAGCTCCTGGGATTATACAAGGGCGTGGACTAGCTGAGGGTCCAGCTGGTGTTAGAACACAGGGCTTTAGACTTTTATGGTGAGATTCAAAGGATACGGGGCCTGCTTTTTTTTTTTTTTAATATATTTTATTGATTTTTTACAGAGAGGAAGGGAGAGAGATAGAGAGTTAGAAACATCGATGAGAGAGAAACATCGATCAGCTGCCTCCTGCACATCTCCCACTGGGGATGTGCCCGCAACCCAGGTACATGCCCTTGACCGGAATCGAACCCGGGACCTTTCAGTCCGCAGGCCGACGCTCTATCCACTGAGCCAAACCGGTTTCGGCACGGGGCCTGCTTTTTATCTTTTAGAAGCTTCAGTCTCGTCCTGGAATCTTGGGGTAGCAGATACGGGGCATTAGTGCTCCGCCCCATGACAGCCCCTCTTCCCCAGTCACATCCGGAAGACCCCGGGTCCTCAACCCAGTATACGAGGCGGCCACAACACCTGGCTAACCTTGACCTGTGAGGTGCAGTCTATTTACTCTGATTTCAGGGTGAAGGCAGGTGCAGACACTGGGCTGGTGAGCAGGCGGCTAAGAGCAGGCCTCGAGCACTTCTCTGCTGGCTGGCCGGCCGGCACGCAAGGACTACCTTCCTAGCCAGACGTGAGGAGCCACAGAGAACGTGACTGGACAGTCAAACCAGTGCTGATCTGCAGAAAACCCATTGACTGAGCGGCCTGGGAATTCTGAGGCGGATGGACTTTCCCCTGTGGGAGGAGAAGCTGGAGAGCGGCCCAGGTATTGAGGAGAAAGGAAGCAGGATCTGTGTAGAATCAATGGGGAACAGGAAGTGCTTATCTCGGGCCAGTAAAATACACAAAGAACTGCCAGGCGGCCTGGAGCTGCCTCCCGGGCACAGAGCTGGAAGGGCCTCTCTGTAGAACCTTCTCCGTCCATCCGTCGCCAAAGGCCCAGCGTCTGGCCAAAGTCAATAACTCCTGGGCACCAGGAAATGGGAAATGTCTGAGGAGGTCGTCAGTGGATGGGCAGTTCTGGGAGAGAACTCTGCCCCACAGGCGAGAGAGGATGGTGAGAATGAGGCCACAGCAGCCACCTCTGCGCCGGGCAACCCTCCTGGTAAAGCTGCCCCAGTCTAGGTCCCTGCACCCTATGTTAGTGTGCGTGCAAATGGGTGTGCACGAGCGGGTTGGTCACTTACAGGGAACAGCAAAAGGATTACATCATACTGAAGTAAGGGCACGGGGAATTAGGATAGGAGAGGAGAGGAAGGGCTAAGAAATTAACATGTATTGTGAGGATTCTCTAAGTAAATACTTCCTATTCAGCGGTTCTCAACCTGTGGGTCGTGACCCCTGAAAATACATCCTGCATATCAGATATTTACATTACGATTCATAACAGTAGCAAAATTACAGTTATGAAGTAGCAACAAAAATAATTTTATGCTTGGGGGCCACCACAACATGAGGAACTGTATTAAAGGGTCGCGGCATTAGGAAGGTTGAGAACCACTGCCGCAACACCCAAATCCATCACGCCTCCTCCTCACTTCACATTCCCAATTCCCATCTCAATTCTACGACATAATATCTATAGTTTTAGTATTTAAATTACCCATTGTAACAGGCATTAAACTATATTAAAATATCTATGTATTATATATACAAGGGTGGGCAAAAGTAGGTTTATAGCTGTTCATCTGGAACAATGTACAATAAACACAGGACTAAATTCTGTTTTGCCTACTTTTGCCCCACCCTGTGCACACACACACATACATAAAAGGGCATCTCTGAGTTCTTGGACACTGTTGTTTACAATGAAGCTCCATTTTATGAAAAGTGGGGAAAAGTGATTCAATTCAAATAAAAATATTTAGTAGACAGTATAGGTGCCCTGTGGCAACGATTATGCCAACCGGTGACATTTGAGGGACACTGTTGTAGAGCCATGCACATCCCTAGGAACCACAAGAGATTCTACCTACAAACCCAGAAGTCAGCATGTCCCAGGACACGACATTCTTCTGTTCTTCCCAAATGCTTCTTACCAGGCCCACCATCCTCTTGTGCTCACCTCGGTGGAAACCTCAGAAATCTGCCCTCCACCCTCTCCCTCACTGTCGGCTCCCTAGCCTGCCACGAAGTCCTGTCCATTGGCTGCCACAGTATTTTCTCATCTCTACCACCCCTGACCTTGGAACGGCCCCCGAACCCCTCCCTCCTGGCCTGAGCTCAGCCCCTCCTCCATGCTGTTTGCACACCTGCTGCTCCACAGAATTCCCTGCTCACAGCCAGACTCATGGACCCGCCCTCATCGCCCTCTGAGCTTCTTGGCCACAGGAACCAAATCTTATCTGTCCCTTGTGTGCCCACAGCCCTTGGCCTGGCACATCATTTGTGAGCAGTTCGTGATGACTCCTGCAGGGTGTTCTAGAGATCACGGCATTAGAGACGCCAGTGTCCCTCCCAGCCAGCTCTAGGCAGAAATATAACCAAAGACCAAAGAAAGACCAAAAGCAGCCAGTGGCCCAATGCAGGGGGTGGTCGTCAGAGACTCTAATCTTGCTGGCCGAGGGCAAGAGCAGTGATAACAGAGCCTCTGGGGAAGGCAATGGATAGAGTGGATGGGTCTGCCCACTGCCAGTGGGTAGTCAGTGTACCAGTCAATAAAGACTCCATTTATTTAAATCAATAAGATTGATCAAATCAAACAAACATTCACGGATATCATATCTGCTTCCACCTGTTTAAATAGTTCCCCCTACAGTTTATTTAGTGGTTACAAAACATAACCTGACAAATCCCAGCTCCTTCTGCAGCTGAGGCCGTGGGGCGGGGTTGTGCTACTCAGCCCCGCTATGGGATAGAGCATTTGTAAGTTCACCTTCTGTCTGATACTGGCATCCTCTCAGGTAAGCAGGTGAACAGGTGCAAAAGCCAAGGACAGCAAGCTGCACAGAAGAGTAAACAGATGTCTTTAAAGATTAAGGTCACTGATCAGTTATCTTGTGCCAAGCTATTTCTGTGTGTTATTTCATTTAGCCCTCAAGCCTTGTAAGTTGATGCTACTACTACTGCATTGAACAGACAAAGAGACTAAGGCCCAGGGAGGTTAGTGATGTGCCCAAGCCCTGAATCATCCCTTTCATTACTCTAGTGCTGGAAGAGAAGAAACCCACACCACCCCTCCAGCCCATCCTGGCATTTCTCCGAGAAGGGCACGCAGGCCACTGGCAGCGCTGGGATTAGAACAACCCAGGTATCTGGCCCCTAGCTGCACAAGAGCTAGGTTAGAACAGGCGATAGTTTGCAATCAACATATATAAACAATAGGGGGAAATATACAAATAATTGGAAGGGGATGAAATATTACCCTAAGCAAATCAATATTAGGAATGCCAATCAGCAGCTCATATAACACACAACAGAGGAATAAACGTATCATTCAGGATTCCATTATGGAGAAACTGGAAGACCTTCTGAGTGTGGCTGTGGCTCCACATTGCCCCCTGGTGGTTCCCAGGCACATACGGGAAGTGGACGGGCCAATGCAGGGGAACAAAGACTGAATAAGGACATTTGCCATGTTGCAAACCAGGGAAGGGAGCTATCCCAGAGGCAGTGACCTAGTGGGTAAAGATCCTTCAGGGCGAGGTACTTGCCCAAACACGCAAGGAAAATCTCAGCTCCACTCCCATTTGTTCACAGAAATTAAGATAAAGAAGTTATGAACTCAGTAATGAGTTAAATCCTGTCAAATTGGCAAAGGTTTCTCTCCTCTTTAATTACCACGGGCACTTGTTCATACCCTGCTCATGGGCGAGTAAATTTGCAAAACCTTTGTTGTGCAAGTTGGAGGTATGTATCAAGTCTTCCCACGGCTTACCTCCCCTGGAATGCATCCTAAGGAAATAATCAAGGATGTGGGCAAAATTTAGCTGCAAGAACGCTCACTGCAGAGCTGTTTATCATAAATAGCCAAAAGGTATGATGTATATTATGCTACAATTAAGATATCTGTATTTATGAAGTAGGTGACTATTTACAGACATGGAAAGGTGTTTATTATATATTATTCAGTGAAAAAGTAGGATACAAAACATATTCAAGTCCCACTTTTATAAAACATACATTTTTATAAATGTGTTGAAAAGAGATCTAGAAGGATACACCCTAAAAGGTAAGCTGAACTTATGTTTGATGACAAAGTTATGGGTGTTTTTTCTTCTTCTTTTGGCTAAACCTGTATTGCTTTTAAAAACAAATATATGCAGACTGTCAAACTACAGCAGGAAGGCTGGGGAGGATTGGGAGGGGAGGAGGTAAGAGATCAACCAAAGGACTTGTATGCATGCACATAAGCATAACCAATGGACGCAAGACACTTGGAGGTGGGGATGAAGGCATGTGCGGGGGGTAGGGGATGCTGGGGGAAGGTCAATGGGGAATAAAAGGAGACATATGTACTACTATTTGTAATACTTGAAACAATAAAACAACAACAACAACAAATATATGCAATGGAAATGACTTTTTAAAAAAATATATATTTCATTGATTTTTTTCACAGAGAGGAATAGAGAGAAACATCGATCAGAGAGAAACACTGATCAGCTGCCTCCTACACACCCCCTCCTGGGGATGTTGCCAGCAACCAAGGTACATGCCCTTGACCGGAATCGAACCTGGGACCTTTCAGTCCACAGGCCGACGCTCTATCCACTGAGCCAAACCGGTTAGGGCTGGAAATGACTTTTGAATTAGAAATTCTAAAGACAGATAAGACCAATCAGAAGAAAGCCATCAGTAAAGTCTACATTTAAATCTCTATTCTCTCATTTCTGAATTTCTAAGCACTATTTTCCCTTGAATGCTGTCCTGCCTGACAACTCACCTCCACCATCTCCGGGGAAAGCGTGGCCTCTGCCGCCGGGGAACGTCTGCTGGTCCCTGGGCGCAACGTTGGGGCCAGCAGTGCCGCCCCCTGCTGCACAGGCCCTTCCCCAGCCGCAGGCCCCGCCTTGGATGCCTCCTCCAGTTCTTCCCCTTCCTTGACTGAACATGGGTGGCTGCCCCAGGGGGAACGTTTGGGAAAGGAAGGGTCCTGGAGGTAACCCAGTCTGCTGCAGCGCAGGCTCCGGCATCACCGCCTGGAGGGGCTTTAAAAACACTGACCCCCATTAACCTCATGCTCTCATCCCCCTGTTGTCCAGGTCCATTGGTTTGGCTTATATGCATGCATACAGTCGGGGTTGGTGGGGAGAGGGGATGATGACACATTTGTAATTCCTTAACTAATAAAGAATTGAAAGATAAAAAAATAAATAAATAAAAATAAAAACACTGATCCCTCGCCCCTCCCCTTAGGATCTACCTGTTCCAGGGGAGGGCCTGAGCATCGTTTCTCATGCCCCAGGTGATGTTCACGTGAGCTCAGAGTTGACCCCAGATGCTAACACCCCCCGCCCCAATAACTTTCTGCAGCTTCTACACATTCTTTGGGCGTCTTGTTCAGAGTTGACCCCCAAGGACCCCCGTTTTTTAAAAATATATCTTATTGATTTTTTACAGAGAGGAATGGAGAGGGAGAGTTAGAAACATCAATGAGAGAGAAACATCCATCAGCTGCCTCCTGCACACACTCCCTACTGGGGATGTGCCCGCAACCAAGGTATATGCCCTTGACCGGAATCGAACCTGGGACCCTTGAGTCCGCAGGCCAAAGCTCTATCCACTGCGCCAAACTGGTCAGGGCCCCAGGGACCCCTTTTATACTCATCCCCCAGAGCAAGCATCCACCCACCACCTGCTCACTGAACATTAAAAAAAAAATTGATGGATTGATATGAGAGAGAAATTTGTTCCACTTATTTATGCATTCACTGGTTGCTTCTTGTATGTGCCCTGACTGGGGATCGAACCCACAACCTTGACTTATCAGAACGATGCTCTAACCAACCTGGTCAGGGCTTTCATTGAACACTTTTCAGTGCTTCTATATGCTAGGTACCACGGTTCACTCCTGCCTAAATCCTTGACCAGAATACTATCTTTTTTTTTTTTTTTTTTTTGTATACTCATGCAACTGAGGTACGTGTCCTTGACCGGAATCGAACCCAGGACCCTTCAGTCCACAGGCCGACTGACACTCTACCCACTGAGCCAAACCAGGCAGGGCCAGAATACTACCTTTTTCTCAGAGGAATAATTCTGTGAGTAAGGCTCAAAGTGGAAGCTCCTGGTGAATATGAGAATCCTCCGCCTGAGAGCCACACCTGCGGGGTCTCACAGCCCAACCAGTGGAGGGGAGACAGGCCGTGGTTCCTGCTGGAGTTGTGGCAAGTCCACGCCACAGCCAGCACGCCTTCCACACGCCCAGTGGCCTCAGCACATGACACACCTTGTTCCTGGGGTGGGAGAGGGGCTGCAACGCATTCCCCAAGCCCCCCACCAAATCCAGGGGTTGGTTTTAATGGAATTTCAAGCATCTGGGTTGGGCTAGTTGGGTTGGGGAGGGGAGGGAGTACATTTCAGAGCACAGAAGCCCTAAACACATTTTTGGACCTCACGTCATTCCCAAGGGGCCTGGTGGCACATCAACACAGGCACAGCCTGTGGACGCGTCCGGTCACAGCACTTCACTTTCCCAAGCAGCTGTTTGGGGGGCCGGACTGGAAGGGGGTCAGGCCTTGCTGGGTGCCTGGGTCTGCCGACCCCAAGATTCCACAGCTCGGCCACTTCTGCCCCGAGACCCCGGCTCTTAACCACTGACTCTGAAGGGCAGTCAGCGAACTGAGTGACAACCCCACTGTCCCGTCCGAGATCGGGGATGCATCAGAGCCAGGCTGGGTACGTGTGGCTCACCTGAACGATTTTTTCCCACGTCCACCAATCAGACCCTCTAGTGCAGCCGTGGGCAAACTACGGCCCGCGGGCCAGATCCAGCCCGTTTGAAATGAATAAAACTAAAAAAAAAGACCATACCCTTTTATGTAATGATGTTTACTTTGAATTTATATTAGTTCACACAAACACTCCATCCATGCTTTTGTTCCGGCCCTCCGGTCCAGTTTAAGAACCCATTGTGGCCCTCGAGTCAAAAAGTTTGCCCACCCCTGCTCTATTGGGTCCCTTTGATTTCCCATGTTGCGTTCTGAAATGCCTCACTCTACTCTCGATTCCTTGAGGTCATGGGTGCTCACTTAGAGTCACTCAAACACATGCTGAATGAAACAAAGTCATGGTTTGAGCGGGTCATTAATTTCTTCCTCCTTAATTCCCATTTCCCCCACAAAGAAAGAAATTCAGTGCAATTGGCCAGAGTTGCACAATTGGTTGGCCTCTGTGCTGCTGCTCTCTCTCCCTTATGTAGTCTTTCTACAAAAACCCCAAACCCCCACTGTGGTCCCTTCCCCTCCGTCTGAGGCCTTGGCCCCTGCGATCTGGCTTCCACTGTTCTCCTTAAGGTTACTGCTGCCCTCCCAGCCTCCAAATTCAATGTCATCGTCCAGGTCTCTTCCCTAAGCACCTCAGCTTCTGCAACACCCCTTCCAGCTGGTTCCCACGTGCTCTCGCCCTCAGAACGCTGGTGTTCTCAACCCTCCTCTCTGTGCAGTCTTGTGCACCCCCAGGCTGGTCAGTACCCACATGGCGCTTACTCTCATCTCTGTGGCTGGCCCCAACCTCTCCCCTGAGCCCCTCACCCTCATTTCCAACTACACTCCGCCACAGGCAGCTCCATCCCACACACTCATCAAAATCCAGCACCGATCCAATTTCCTAATATCCCTCAAACCAAGACCCCTTTGAAAGCAAAAGCGAACATTTTTAACAATCTACACTGGGTGTGACGGGCTAATTTTATGTGTCAGCTTGCCTGGACCAGGGGGTGCCCAGGTATTTGGTTAACATTATCCTGGATGTTTCTGGATGAGGTTGACATCTGAATCCGTGGATTGAGCAAAGCAGATGGCCCCTGCAATGCAGGTAGGCCCCCTACAGTCAGCTGAAGGCCTGAACAGAACAAAAAGGCGGACCCTCTCCCAAGTGAGAGAGTTTCTTCCTGTCTACTGACCTTTGACCTGGGCCATGGGCTTTTTTCCTGTTTTTGGAATCAAAAATGAACTGAAGTAGCAACTCTTCCTGGGGCGCGAGCCTGTCAGCTATCAGAAATTGTTGCCTCTCCTGGTTCTCAGGTCTTTGGCCTTAAACTAAAATTAAACCATCAGCGCTCCAGATTGTTAGTCATCCTACAGGTCTTGGGACTGCCAGTGTCCATAACAGCGTGTTCACACACACACACACACCCTGTCGGTTCTTTTTCTCTGGAGAACCTGACTAATACAAGAGACAGCCAATGGGAACCAACACATGTGGTTGCCCTGACTACTGACTATTGTACAAACCTGGGGATCATTTTGGTTTCTTCTTTCCTGATAGAGGACCAAGCCACTCATTCTACCTCTGGAATGTCTCTCAACTCACCGCCCCCCCTTCCATTCTCCTCGTTACTGCCCTGACCTTGCAGTGGCTCCTAACGCACCTCCTGCCTGGGCCCTCCCCCAGGCCAGCCCATCCTTCATGCTACTGATCGTCACTGCCTTGTGCCCAGGGAGCTGGCAGCTCAAATGCTTGCAGAATAGACTATGCCTGCTCTGTGGGCACTGAGGCCCACCCCATCCTCTTCACCTCCAGGCACCGGCCCCCGACCTCCACCACAGCCTCCAACCATGTTCCAGCGCCCCCCCGTCCCCCCCCGCCCCCCGCGGTACTCTGCTCTCTGAGTGTTTCACTGTCCATGCCCTCAGCTCTTTGGCAAAAGCTGCCATGTCTTCACTAGGGGCTGGACCACGCACCTTTGGTCAGAGGCCCAAGTGCCAGCAAGGGGCTCCTGAGGGACCTCAGCTCTCCCCAGCTGTTTTTGGAAGATGTGAAGCCATCAAATGTATGGGGGGGGGGGAGAGAGAGAGGAAGAGACGGAGGGAGAGAGGAAGAGAGCGACGCACCGAGGCCCTTCTTATATGGACAGGCCTCACAGTGGCCTCTCTATTATCCCTGGAGTTCCCTGGAGCGGTGAGAACGGGGTATACCTGAAGCCACAGAAAGCATCAAATACCTAGTGTTCCTCTCCAGTTCCCCGCCCAGGTAGTTCTCCAAAGGGAATATGCCAGAGGACGACTGGGGGATAACGTGAGGCACCAACTCCAGGTCCCACGATTCCTGATCTTCCCGTTGCTTCGACCCCAGGCCACCGCAGGGCTGCTGCCCCCCCCCCCCCCC